>NC_056498.1:18702202-18704965 GCF_014905685.2 Nematolebias whitei
GATGATAGTTTGAAGATATAAATGTTGGTTTCTGGTTGCAGCTTGAAGGAGGTGGCAGAGGCTTGGCAGATGGGGGGGCAGCGGGGGCCGCTGACCGTGACACTTCCCTACTTTGGGAATGTAGCAGAGGAAGCTACGCCATGGGAAGGTAAACAAGCTAAACTCAGCTGTAAGCTCCTGTGACACTGAACAAAGACTGAAATCTAAAAAGAAGTCTCATGCTGGGGTTGTGTGTAACTGATTCAGACTAAAACTTTATGACACTGTCAAAAAAGGTACTAGTCTAATGTGCATATGTTTAGTACAAGGCAAAAGATGAAATAAATAAAAAATAGCACGCAAACCCAACTGTCCATTGCAATATCAGCTAAATTCAAGTCAAAACAAATGACATGCCACATGATATGTGACCAAACTCTGCTCTATATATGTTTTATGATTGTTAAAATAACCATGACTACATTTATTCTGGCTTTTTAGCTAAAATGTGCTTAGACTAGTTGTTTACAACAGTCACAGTTGTCCACAATTTTTCCAAGTGTTCTGTTTCTGCTCCTGTAAATGATCCATGGACACATAAAGTATAAGGCCACGTACAGTTAATTAATGATAACCATGCACACCATCGCACCTAAGTGAAAGATGAAAAGAGGTGCTTTGCGACTTGTTTAATTTATGAGCACACAACCACAGAACTCGTTGAGCCACTCAAGAGAACTGTGCGGATGGCTAATAGACTTAGGCATGCCAAGAAAACTTGGTCGAGTGTTGAAATTTCCAGTAAAAACAAAGCTTTAACTGTGTAGCACAGCACAATTATGCTAATCTTGTCATAATCGAAGAATATTTGTATTAGTGAAGATAAGTATGAACTTTACATTTTTAATACCTTCTAGATTTTTTTTTACTAATGTGTTTCAGTGCAAGGTTTAAGTTTTTCCAAATCAGAATGTTGTCATTTGAAGATTTTATTATTTAGAAAATGTCTGAAAAGCTTTTCATTATTTTGTTTATTTTTGATTGTCAATAATTAAGGAGCTTTTTATATTTTAAACCAAGCAATGCTTTTTTGCTGCCAAAAGGTAACGTTTCTCACAATGGAATTGAACTGCAACCAAAAAGAGCAGTCTCGAGATGAATAGTAAAATACCCACACGTTTTGTATATAGAAAAGTAAAATACCACCAAAAGTTTAGGGCTGAATTAGTTTGTTAGTTTATTGACAGGGACAGTGCACAAAAACATAGAGCAGAACAAGTCCGTGACTGATGCGTTGCACAAAGAGTACATAGCTACAGCTAATTCACAACTTCAGTCCCTGGTTGGGCATTTCTATGCATTAAAATACATACAATTTATCAATCAAAATACAATAAGAGTACCTACGTACTCCTGCCTACATATTCATGTAATCAACCTAACAACCTCCAATTTCTTATAATAAAAAATGTACATTATAATACAAGCAATTTAAAAATCTAAATTCAATAAAAATACAAACATTTTCCTTTACAAATTCTAAAATAACATTGCAACCCACAAATTTACATAAATATCATAGCACCTCCTCAATACCACCCCATCCTCACACATGCAGCTAACATACTACAAATTGTAAATATAATACTAACTCACTAATACATACACTCCCACAAAGACTTTTGCATCCATGAAATCCGAGTATTAAAAATGATCACATCTTTGATTTTCCTTTAGCCAAGATTTAGTCATATAAACAAACTTTTTTAAGTTCAGGTATAGCTTTTACATGTGGGGGCAATAAGTTCCATAATGTTTTGCCTTTAAAGGAAAAAGAAGTCTGACCAAACGAGGTTCTAGAGTTAAGCGATTCTGTTCTAAAGATCCTCTGGTGACTCTGCAACTGTTTTGCTTCTGTATAAATGAGCTCAGTGGATGAGGAGCTAACCTATTGATACAACTGGAGACTAACTTAGATTGCCATCTTTATATTTTGTCTCAATCTTTATTGAACATAACTTTTCAAGTTCAAATTCAATAATCTTTTTTTTTATTTTTTTTTTATCCCCAATGGGTAATTTGCTTCACCGTCTGTACACAAAACATCCATACTAGACAGTAAGTCATTGAAATAACAGTACAAGAATCATCATTGTTCATTGAGAAGCCTGATCTCTACAGAGATGAATGAGTTTTTCAGTCTGTTTGTTCTACATCTGGGCAGCAGATACCTGCGTCCAGATGGAAGCAACCTGAACTCACCACGGAGTGGTGATCAGGATCTGCCAGAATCAACATGGCCTTGTTCACTGACCTCACCTTGGGCATGTCAGTGAGATTCTGTAGGGCTATGCCAGCAGTTTTTTTGCACATCCTGACAATCCTCAAGAGTTTGTTCCTGTTTTAAGCAAATCTAAACCAACAGATGAAGGTAAAAGTTAAAAGACTCAATAAAACATGAATAAAACATTCTCATAAAAATCGAATCAGTCGAACTTTTAACTAAAAACATATATTTTTTTGTCAGTTAAAAACAATTGTCACTCATTTCTTGACTATGTTTTGAAATGCTGAGACTTTATTTCTCTAATTTGTTATTTTGATGTTCATAAACTGAAAAAAAATATATAGTGACAAAACATGTACTAATTCTTTATTCTCTACAGTTGTTTATTTAGATCTTGATAGCAAACATTAGCTTATAGATATTTGCAATATGTCCAAAAAGAGAAGTCTGTCCATCCATCCATCCATCCATCCATCCATCCATCCATCCATCCATCC
>NC_056498.1:18704975-18709458 GCF_014905685.2 Nematolebias whitei
CATCCATCCATCCATCCATCCATCCATCCATCCATCCATCCATCCATACATCCGTCCATCCATCCATCCATCCATACATCCATACATCCATACATCCATCCGTTATCTTTACCCGCTTTTTCCTGTTTGGGTTGTTTGGGTCCATGGCGCCCATTTCCAGCAGTCACTGGGGGACACCCTGGACAGGTTGGAAGTATGGAAGACAAGAACATGCAAACTCATAAACTAACCCATAAAAGTGCCCAGCGAGGATTCAATCCAGCAACCTTCTCGCTGAGAGGCAACAGCTCTACCACTGAGCCACCAATCTGCCCAGCATGATATTTACTTTAGCAAAATTTTATTATATAAAAGTATAACCAAATTGATTTTCTTTCAAGTTGTACACATTTCTTAAACATATATATGAAACTTTTTACTTTAAATTTAAATCGTTTAACACAGTTTTCTGGAGAGTAAAATCTTCTGCACAGTTAAACTAATAATAGATAATGGACTTACACTACTCATCCAAATATCCATAATTAAGCTGAATGCAGAAATAGCCTGCAAAAAGCAGTTGATGTGTTTTATTTATTTATTTTATTTTTGCAAATTCATACATCTGCAAAGTTTTTTAAACAATATGGAAGCAGCTGGGAATATCAAACCAAAGCTCCAACTCCAGTATCATCCACCACTGCAAACAGCTGATGGTGAAGAGCAATGTATTGGGTGAGAGCTTCAGTTATCATCATTGCTGTATGTGGATTGTCTGGAGCCATTTTTTCACATTTCTGGAAAACTTGCTGCAGCTTTGGTTGTGATGTGCTGCTAGCAGCAGCAAACTCTTTGAACTTTGCCTCATGTTTCATCTTCAGGTGTTTAAATCACATTACTGCTGTTGAAACTCTTAATGTTCAACCCCTCCTCTTGACAGTTTTGCTGAGCACAGCAGAAAATATGCTTTTTTGAATATCATCCATGCTTATCGTCAAATACTTCCTAACGATAGACATTTTTTTTTAACTTCACTCATTGCACAGCAGAAGTAGAAATGGCGTCACCAAGCATATATGGTATCACTTTGCAATCGATATCGGGGCATGTTTTACGTGTACAAATACTTGTAAAAATGTTGGTATCAGGCCCGATGCCGATACCAGTATCAGTATTTGGTCACCACTACATGAAAGGGTTTTGTTAAAGAAGGCATTTTAAAGTCTAAAAACATTAATAAGCCTTTTTATGCCTATTAAACTATTTATTGTGATGACATTCGATCTCATGTCATTTTTGTTATTTAACTCGGCACGATTTTTGCCAATTATGAAGAAAACTGGGACAAGACAAAAGCATAGTATTTTAAAACTTAATGCAGACTGGAAGCAACAAAGGCTTTCCACAGACACCCACATGCCTTCTAGAGTTCCATTGATTACCTCAGGCCCATAGAGTCCAGTGTGATGGAGAAAATGTTGTTATTCCTCAATCCCTGGGGCCAAATATGGATTTCATCAAGTAGCCTGTAAACCCACTCTGCTCTGACAGTTCATCCTGCAAGGGTTTTTTTGTCAGTCATTGCCTTTGCTTGAGTGAATTCCATCTTACACCACAGTTTTTGTCTTTCAAGTTCTGCATGTGCCATCTAAGCAGTTTAACGTACAATAGTTAACTTTCTCTTATGAATAACAATGCTTTATTTACCATTGGCTATACTGAATCGGGCATACTTTTTCTACCTTACTCTTCTTACAGATGCATAAAAGAATCCTGCTATCAATACTTCTATACCTTTTCTTCTGTTGTCCCACATAAGCCAGAAACACTTGACTTACTTTAAATGCTTTCAGAGTTCTTTAATTTGCCCTAAAAGAACATGAAAATGAGTTTTAAGTTGTAGCATTTATCAAACCTTGGTGGTAATATTTAAAATCATATTTAAAATAAATAGATTATATTGTATTTTTCAAATCAGTGACACAGATGTTTTTTTTTTTTTCATTCAACCTTTATTTAAACAGATAAATCACATTGAGCCTCGAAGACTCATTTACGAGACCTTTTTGGACAGACAAAAGAGTAATAAAAGTGACAACATGTATAGAATCAGAATCAGAATCAGTTTATTATTGCCATGTCAATGAACGAGGTTCACAAACTAGGAATTTGCTTCGACATAAGGTGCGAATAGTAATAAAGTAAAATAAAGTAAAAATGAAGTAGAAATGAGAACATTACATAAGACATAAGACCTGTGTACACCCACAAATAAAGTAAAATTAAAAACATAACTTAACCATATGTACACCCATACAATAGAAAACAATAAAAAAGCTTAGAAAACAGTACAGATGGACTATTCAATTATAATACAGATGTAATGTGACCAAAGCAGAAATTATGAGGTAGCATTATGAGTGTTCAGGAGTCCAACAGCAGAGGGGAAGAAACTGTTCTTATGGCGGGAGGTTCTGGTCCGAATGGACCAGAGCCTCCCGGATTTATAAGATTTAGAAGAATTTAGATTTAGATTTATAGGTATAGGATTTAGAAGAAGAAAAAAAATCCAAACAGACTATCGTTACTTGGCCATTGAAAGATAGCATGAAATTGAAAAAACACCCCGTACATAAGCACAGCTCTGCAGGGGAGAGGAGACAACAAGCGCAGTGAGCGTGTCCAAGGACACTCCAGCGGCACTGTAGGAGTTCTTATAAGAATGGTATAATCAGCCATTTCCCTCTGGTGAGATCTGTAAACACTCTCGAGGGTGCCATGGTCGGCCTAGGACAGTGTCAGAGAGAATCCAAGTGTCTTGAAATGATGACAGTGTTTATTCAGCTGGGTCCCTCTGATAGGTCCGCAGATGTCATTGGCGGAGAGGGGAGGGGGCAGAACATCGACATTTACAGGGCCTCCTGGCGAATTGAGATAAGGTGACCTGTCAAGGCCAGCCGGGGAGCTGAATTCAGATAAACAACATTTGTTTTGGGGACAGGCAGAACTTTACTGATTTATGTCTGCCTTGAGTCTTTGCTGGTCCTCACGGAGATCCCGAAATGTCCAAATTAAGTGGACACACCGCTGGTTCGTGCCTGAGAGTATTCCCCGAAATTGGATCCATTCTGCCAGTGAATCTTAGGGGCCACAAATGACCTGAAATTCTCACAAATTCCGTCCAATTTGTGGTTCAGTTTGCAAAAACAATTGCGTCTGGGTGCTCAAGTCACAGAGCAAACCATCACATAAGGCAGGCAGCCTGACCAGGGCCAAATTTGCTGCCGACAACTTCCTTGTTTGTTGATAAACCAAAAAGCAGGAAACCTGTTATACATTTAATTATACATGCATCTTCAACATCCTCGATGGACAGCAGAAATAGACACATCACCTTCCGCTCACCCCAGGAATCAATGACATATCCAGTGTTATCAGGGCAAGTCAACTCGCCTGAAGCTTGTCTCCTCGCCGAGAAAATTTTATCAATTGCGTTGAGAGACCAGCGGACCAGTTTCATAGCAAAAAATACGGTTCGGAAGATATGTAGAGAGAGGCTCTGAAGCAGTTTCACAGACAGGACAGAGCAAAGCAAAGCAAAGCAGAGAATGGAAAGGAGCGGAAAGTATCCGCCCTCGACAAGAGCAAGTGGTGCAGTGTGATCCCTTTTTACCAGCTAATTAACCGTTATCTAATCTGGCTAAATAGAAAAAGTGAAATCTTTAATTGTGAAAAATTGCATGACTTTATGTGGATATTTAATATTTTATTGCAAGTGTTTTTCATATTTCCAAGGGAATGATTTAAGTGAGAACATACTTTGTACAATGTAAGTGCTACACTATCACCAAGATCTTCTTGTTTGCATTTTGATTTAGAAGATATTGTGAAGTTGAGTGCAGCACGGTGGCGCAACTGGTAGAGCTGCTGCCTCTCAGCGAGCAGGTCCCTGGTTCAAACCCCGGTCCAGGGGCCTTTCTGGGTGGAGTTTGCATGCTCTCTCCGTGCATGCGTGGGTTTTCTCCGGGTACTCCGGTTTCCTCCCACAGTCCAAAAACATGCATGTTAGGCTGATTGGTAACTCTAAATTGCCCCTAGGTGTGAGTGAGAGAGTGAATGGTTGTTTGTCTCGTTTGTCTCTATGTGGCCCTGTGATGGACTTGCGACCTGTCCAGGGTGTACCCCGCCCCTCGTACAGTGATTGCTGGACATGGGCACCAGCGACCCCCGTGACCCAAAATGGAATAAACGGGTAAAGAAAATGGATGGATGGATGGATGTGAAGTTGAGTGCAGCTGATGAAATGCATCAAAACACAACAAAAAAGGTTGAATCATGTCATCTGGACTTCAATTTTTTGTTAAGAAGAACAACAAAAAAGGTTGTTGTTATATACCTGGATGACTGAGAAAACAAACTTTGTGTTTTTGAAACCATTAGTGAAAAGGCCAGACTTGAGGGGTATCTGAGGCAGGCTTGAAACACAAGAGTCAGGGTGGCTTCT
>NC_056498.1:18709468-18744510 GCF_014905685.2 Nematolebias whitei
GCCTCTTGGATGAGGGGCGAAACGTTTCTTTTTAACAAAAAAACGAAATCCAGATGACATGATTCAACCTTTTTTGTTGTTATATACCTGGATGACTGAGAAAACAAACTTTGCATCAAAACACAGTTTCAGTAAAATACATGATCATTTACTGAATGTTTAGATGGATTTAAGTTCAACTAAAAGTACTATTTACATGTCGTGCCCATTGAGGTTTAATTAAAAGGTGCCCCAAGAACCAAAACAGAACATGTGGCTTGTTTTTGACTTTTTCCCCCCCTTCCTACTTGATTGTCTCTCTCATTATGATAAGATAAGACTTTAATGATCCCACAGGAAATTGTTACTAAATTACTATCAAATGCAGCTTGAAGTACCTTAAATATTTAAAAAGGGGATTTGATATGTTTTTAACTTTGTCCACAATAATTTCTGTCTTGGAGCTGGCTTCTAAAAGTTTCAGAAAAACTTTTTTTTTTTTTTTTTGCCAAACCACTCCATGCAATAAAACATCTTCATCATGAGTGAAAAACACTCAGAACTTGTTGGTCGGACACTTCTCATCGTATAATGAGCGGCAAAGACACAAAAGAGCATGAGCTTTACCAAATACCTATAATCCTAATCCTAATACTGAAGGAAAAGCTTAATTCAAAGACACCATGGCAAAGTAGTTAAAACTAATCTCAAGTCCATGATTCTATTTTTCTCCAGAATCATTTGAGTTTATTTCAGGTTGGTAAGGGAAACAGATGGGGCAGGACAGTTAAGGACGCCAGCAACTTTCTCGAGTTTCTCCCCCAGCTGCCCCCAGGCATTCTCTAGGCTGGGAGATATATTCTCTCCAGCCAGTCAACTAGGGCCTCTGTCTGTCTGACTGGCTGGGGCTTGGAAACCTCAAGAAACAGTCAGGATGTGCATTTTTATATTTCAAAATCATCAGCTGGTCACTTCTTTCTCTTACTTTCTAAACTCGAGCAATATTTCCCTCAGATGACCCAAAAAAAAAAAAAAAAAAAGCCATGTGTACTTACAGTCATGTTTTTGTGGGTAAAACCTAAACTTGAGGGACTTGCCTTATCTTGATTGAGAAATAGTTCAATGACTTTATCTAATACCACCTGCAACTGGGTACTAGACTTCTTAACAAACAGACCGCAGTCAGTGAGGATCCACAACTTCTCATCCTCCACCATAACCCTCAGCACTGGCTCCCCTCAGGGATGTGTGTTGAGCCCTCTCCTGTTCACTCTGCCCACGTATGATTGTGCACCTACCCATCCAGGCTGTCACATTGTAAAGTTTGCAGATGATACAACGGTGGTGGGATGTATCACAAACAGCAAGTAGTCCAGCTACAGGCAGGAGGTGGAACACCTGGAGAGCTGGTGCAAAGAGAATAACCTTCACATCAATGTGAAGAAGACAAAGGGGATGATTGCAGGCTTCAAAAAGAACAAACACACCTACACCCCCCTGAACATAGGATCTGCAGTGGAAGTGGTCTCCAGCCAGAAGTACTTGGGTGTACATCTGAATGACAACCTCAGCTGGAGCAACAACACCACCAGCCTGATCAAGAAAGCTCATCAAAGACTCTACTTACTCAGACGGCTGAGACGAGCTGGTCTGGGAAGCTCAGTCCTCACCTCCTTCTACAGGTGTGCAGTGGAGAGCATCCTGTGCTCCAGCATCAACATGTGGCATGGAAGCTGCACAGCTGCAGAAAGAAAAGCTTTGCAGACAGTGGTGAAGGCTGCACATAAGTCTGTTGGAGTCAGTCTCCCCACCATCACAGACATTTACACCTCCAGATGCAGGAAGAGGGCCAACTGCATCATGAACTGCACCACTCACCCAGCACACACACTTTTTGCCCCGCTTCCCTCAGGAAGGAGGTTAAGGAGCATTAATTGTAGAATCACTAGACTGAGGAACAGCTTCCACCCTGAGGCTGTTAGACTCATGAATCTCTAACCAGAATAATCACTGTGAAAAAACACATACTGTTGCTGCTGATCTGTTTCATGTTGCTGCTGATCTGTTTCATGTTGCTGTGTTCATTAGTGCTCATCTGCTTACACAGACTCATGTTTGTGCTGCTGTTCGACATAATGTTTTTATGCTATGAGTGTTTAGTGTATTATTTAGTTGATGTTTTTCTTAGTTTTGTCTTAGATCTTATTACTGTTTTTCTTTTACATTTTATTGTTGGATGTAACTGGGACCCTGTGTACATAATCTCGTTCCACCACATGTACCACATGAGATGTGAATAAATCTCTCTGACTCTGACTCTCTAATACCACAGCTCAGATGTGGTTAACTACAGTAACCCTGCCCTCTGTACGTTAGCTATTTTTAAATTTATTTATTTAATCTTTATTTATACAGGTAGACTCGTTGAGTCACGAGACCTGTTTGGGAGCAGATGGTCAGTATCACTTGTAATCCCCAAGTTTCAAAATGTTTGTGTAAAAGTTAGATAAACTTTAATACATCAAAGTTCAATGCTCAATCATTCAGGTACAACATCCAATAATGGTCAGTCAGGTCATCTGGACAGTTTGTCAGTTTAGAAACTGTCCAGATAACCTGACTGATCAATATTGGATTTTGTACCTGGATGATTGAGCATGAACTTTGATGTCTTGAACCACTTTAGCTGTGGCTGCCTGCCTGAAATGAGTTGACGGGGACAGGACAGCCCACAGAAACCATCTTCTCACCAGCAAACTGGTTGGTCCACTAAAGGAGTCTACTGCTTAGTGGGGAAAACAGTTTACTTGGGACTCCTCAGACTGATGAAGCCCTCCGGATAGAGGGCAAAATGTCTTTCCACAAAAAAGAAACCGTCCAGATGACGGTGACTGACCATTATTGGATAAACTTTAATAGTAAGCATTTTGCGATAAATATATAATTTGTAAAGATTTATAGTGCTAAAAAGAAAAAAAAGTGTCTTCCTTAATGGGACAAATTAGTATTTTATGAATTGATATTCTGTCAAATAGTTATCAATAGTTATTTCCTTATCAGCCATGTCATTAGTCTTAGAAAGCATTGTAATGAAGCAAACAGGAAACAGTCAATCTAAACATAACGTTGTTTGGCTAAAAACTAAATAAAAGAGTGATTGACTAGACATTAGTGTGATGCTTATGTCAACTTTTATCCTCATCTTTATTACTCTGCCATTTATGACTGATTTTATTGCTGACAACGTACTAACTACTTACAATTTTGTCAATATTTTAACACAACATTTCTTCAAAATTAATAAAAACTATCTCTTTAAAATTACTGAATCTTGAGAACTGAACATTGCAGTCGGTGCATTTTTGCCAAATGTGTTCAATTTACCATAGCAGCCTAACGTAGAGAGATGGAGCATGTTTTATGATCCTTATTAATGATATTACATTGCAGAGTGTGCATTAATGCATTTTATGGATTCAGTATTCAGTTCAGTTTTTACTGTGTTACAATGACTGGTTTCTAACATTAATATTAGTGATGACTGAATTTAATAATTGAAACCTGTCACCAGTAATGTTCAAGCTGACAGTTTTCATTTGTTGTAGTTCTTAGTTTGGGATTCATGTTCAGAAATTGCAAAATAATATTATGTAAATCCAATAATCCAACCTAACTTTTTGTATTTTGTTGAAGCTATAGAGGGCATCGGATGTAGGAACATGTTCAGCATCATATCTCTTTAAGTGATGCAACATTTAAGCTCTTTCAGGCATGACCAGAAGTAGTCAGTCAAAAACATTCAGTCCTGCCATCCTTCTGCTTGAGGACAGTTGAGTAACCATTGACAGGAAGAAAAAAAATGTTGAAAAAGTGTGGCTTGGGTGAACAAAAAATGAAGAGGAAGATCCAGGACTCAGTTTAGAAATGAATGAACAATGGAGAAAAATATGATGAGTGCAGAGATGGTGGAGTGTTGGCTGAATGCTGAAGTCAGAATTGTACAAAAGTGTACAACCCTGCTTCAAACAGGTGAAGATGGGCCTGTTGCCCCATAGCAATGACATGTTTGGGCCTGAAGTGGGGTCCAAATACAGTTGCATTCAGCCCTAAAACATCGGACCCAACCCGGCCCCAGCCCGGCCCCAGCCCGTAGCCATTTTTTTCCAAACCCAACCCAATCCGATCAAATTAACTTTAATGAAAGGACCGATCCGGGGGAGAAAAAAAACAAAAAAACAACTGGTATTGTTTTTAGTAATCCTTTACTGCATTTGTAAGCAAATCAATTTGACAAAATATTTAAAAAATGTATTACAAAGAAAGGAAGATATAAGATTTCTTGCTTCACCAAATGGATATTAACATGCAAAACGAATAGCCTAAAAAAATCAGCTCTAAAGATAGGCAGTTATACAGATGAATGAAAATATTTTTAGAGCCAAATTATTTGGAAAAATATAGAGCAAGGCTATTTTAATTGAACGCGCTGATCGCTTTGGCTTTTTTAGATGCTGCTACTTCCTTCACCACAGATGACAGCAGGTGTGGAGATGTGCACCGGTGATCAGCTGATCCATTCATCCATTATCTTTACCTGCTTCTCCCTTTTCAGGTAGCGGTGGTTGCTGGTGCCCATGTCCAGCCATCACTGTGCGAAAGGTGGGGTACACCCTGGCCAGGAAGCAAGTCCTTCTCAACCTGCGGGTCAGCGGACGCGCGCGACCGGTGACAGGTTGTCCATCTGAGCTTAATGTGGCTTTTTTAAATCTCTTTAAACCATCCGGTCAGACCTGCCTCCTCCTCAACAAATAGATTAACACAATTTTATATTGTGCATTCTTATTTAGTTTTATTTGTGCTGTATGATTCATAAAACCTCATCATTGAAGCCTGACCACACATGCACAATTATTGCATAATGCGCCAGTGATCTCTTCCACAGTTTGATTAACTGCTGCACTCTTCTTTCTTTCTTGATCCTCTCAACATATAAACATAACTGCCTCCTCCTCTACTAGATTAATACAATATTATATTATGCATTCTTATTTAGTTTTCTTTGCGTTGTATGATTCAGAAAACCGCATCAAAGCCCGAGACTAGCCCGGCCCGCACATTACTATGGCCCGGCCCAAGTCGGTTGCTCGGTGGCTGTGAACACACAGGCATACACAGTCCAACACATTGGTCATGGGGAGTGGGATGTTGATCACTACTGGCTATGGATGAACATCATCGTGCGTCTCAACCAATGAGAGCCGTTGTTTTGTAGGACTGCTGCCACGCAGCGCTCACGTGAACCCTTTCAGAATCTGAGCAGCCAAGACAGAAACATGGAGAAAGGTAACAGACTTTTACATTGGGCGTTATTATTTAAAAACTTTTCCCCACGGCAAGCTGGATAGAAGTAAAGTTATCCTTAAGCACTGCAGTACTGAAATGTCTCCTGACTTCAATCCTGAAATATCACTTAAATTCAAAACATACCGTCGATGCTGGCCAATCACACACCATGACAAACAGTGGAGAGAGGTTTCTACAGACGAGGCTGGATGCAACGTGTGGGAGTGTTTTTTGCAGCTCCTTAGACTGAAGAAATCTTTTGGATAAAAGACTGCACGTTTCATCAAAGAAGAATCCGTCCAGATGACCTGATTTAACCTTGTTAAGATTTATCTACCTGGATTATTGAGCAGCATCAGGACATTAACTGTTAACGATGTCCCTGATATAACAATGTTCTTGTAAATGTTCAGAAATAACAGGCATATTTTTGAATTTGTTGCTAATCCGTTTTTCTCGGTTTTGTGTTTGAAAGTATCTTTTTGTTTTTAAAATAAACTAAAAACATTTTGTCCTGGCAAATAGCTTTGGTTTCATTTTCATTTTTGGTTTCATATTTGATATGAAGTTGTTCATGTTTATGTTACAGAAATACTTCAATTGCTTGGGCTGGGGTGGGCAAACTTTTGACTCGCGGACTACACTACTGAGCGACCGCAACACCTACGAGACCCTGAAGAGGGACCCAACCAGTGCCTACAAAAAGAAAGTCACAGATGATGTGATGCATTCATGTTGATTAATATGCATTGTCCCTTTATGAAATAAAGGAACTGAATTGAAGTTGGGAGGTGCAGAGTGAGTGGAAGTTGACATCATCACCTCAGCTCCTCTTATGCAACCAATCGTCCAGCTCCTCGGAGTCCTCTTCTAATCACAGCAGAGTACCTGGACACAAATTCACACACAATTAACAGTTTCTCACATGTACACACAAAGCCATACAACATGTTTAACAGTGAACTAATATTAATTACATGTAAAAGTCGTTACATGAGAGGATTTGACCTTGAACATGTAGCAAAGCATGACTATGCAAGGATGATTGTACAAACTGTTTTCCAAAACCATTAATTTAATTTAATTTGAATAAACACAGTAGAGAAATTCATGTTCAGTTTCAATACGAACAATGATGTTGATCTCCCTTTTTTGACAGTGCATCAAAGGAGTAACTTTAATTGTGGCAATTCTTGGGATTGATCCGAGGTGTTGGTCATTTAAATTGGATCTGTGATGGGCTTTGTTGATGTTAAAGATGTTTATGTTCCGTATGAATCATGACATGATTAAGCTGCAATATAGACTTACACAAGGACTCCTGATGTTTTTTGATTCCTGATGGATGATGCCGTGAAGAAAAATAACATCTTGGTTGGGGTTTTGCTCTTTCACTTTATCCTGGACTATTTTCAGAAGCCCAACATATTTTCCAGTTAAATTTGGCGATCCCTCCATTGTGATATTGGCAAGTTTACTCCAGAAAGATTCATTCTTTCGATGACAGCAGACACCTGGTTACATAAATCATCTCCCTGTGTGTTTCCTTTCAGAGATGCCAGGATAAAAAAACTCCTCCGTTATCTCAAAACTGTCGTTAATCCCTCAGATAAAATTAGGAGCTGAGCAGTGACTTTTACATCATTGCTTTCATCCAGTGCTAACATATATAACTTATAAGGACTCCGCCTTTTTGTTTATTTTGCTGGCTATAACTTGATCAGTCAGTTCCACAAGGTGAGTCACAGTCCTGAATGATAAACTGATTTTTTCTAACTTGTCTTGGCTTTCCAGACACAATAGACCTGCTGTTTTTACCACGCATGCTTTAAAAAACTCGCCTTCGGAGAAAGGCTTGCTAGCATAGTTAGCAGATAGTAAAGTGACGGCTGATATTGTTCTCTTTAAAACCGCAACAGTCTCTTGGCATATTTACAGCTTTTGATTGGACATCAGTGAAAAAATATTTAGTTGTCCACTCTGTATTAAACACTCGGCACTCAATTGCACACTTTTCTTTCCTTTAATAATCACGTTTATACAGAAACTTCATATTACAAAGCTAAGAAGTGGGCTCACTAGATCACATTTTTTCAAAAAAAGATTGGACAAGACACATAGTTGGCTGATAGAAAGATGAGCTGCACGATCGGCATGGACTTTTTATTTAAAATGAATTGTTTAATTTTATTTAGCGACCCCCGTGACCCAAAATGGAATAAGCGGGTAAAGAAAATGGATGGATGGATGGATGGATGGATGGAAAATTAATAGTTATAACAGATATTCATCTCCCCTCTGGCAGCATGGCTGTACCATTAGCTATAGAACCAGTGCTAAAGAACACGTTATGTGTTTAAATGATAATATCAAGGGGTTAATGTTCCAGATTATGAACGGTGAACGCTAGAAGTGTATGATGTGGCAGTGTATGCCCAAGAAGAGAGTGTGAAATGTGAATGGAGAGCATTGCGGGGTATTGAGAGATCTGTTTTCATTGTGTTAAGCGTAAGTTGTGGCTATGTCTGCATGTCGTATGCAGTGCTTCTTTTTTGCTGTGAGAATGCACGGTTGATTTTGGCTCACCTTCTTCGTCTAGTTATTCTTGTTTTTCTCTTTAAAAATATAAATGACCTTGTAGATCACAGCCATTCTCTTTATTAACATCATAGCTGACTCTTCTGTAGATCCTTTTCAATACAAGGTGGTGTTGCTGCCGTCTTTTCTCATAATAGTCATATGAACGCATTTTCTTACTCTAATTTAGAAAATTTACCTTTGGTTATTATTCATTCAACTTTTATTCATACAGATTAGTCTCATTGAGCCTAGATGACTCATTTACAAGAGAGACCTGATTTAAACAAAGAACACAGATGAGGTTCAGACAACAATAAACAATCACATAAAATAATATAAAATGAAAAGCAAATAGAAGAAATTATGTAAAAATGAAACAAAATCCGCTACATTTTAAAAAGCGATGTAAAATATTAAAAACAGGAACATGTCTGCATTGGTTGTTGTCATGAACTTAGCAGTTGTTTGAGACCACTTAGAGAGGTCAATGTTGAGAGCTTCAGATCTTTTGGCAAGGTGTTCCAGGTTACAGGAGTGGAGAAAGAGAAGGCCCTTTTGCCTAGTTCAATCCGCACTGAAGGGACACTGCAGGTAATTATGTCTTGAGATCGCATGCTGTAGCTGCACTGATGAAGTGACATCTAGGAGAAGTATGAAGGCAACAGACCAAGAAGTGATTTAAAGATGAAAATGTACCATTGACAGAGTCTACGTGAAGTTAATAATGGCCAGTTGACCAATGGGGGTACGGTAGTTACAGTCAGTTATGAATCTTAGTGCACCATGATAGACAGCACCCAACATCTGCAGAGTGCTTGTAGGAGCGTTTATGTAAATAATGTCCCCGTAGTCAATGGAGGGAAGGAAAGTCACAGTTACAAGGCATTTTCTAGCATTCAGAGTTAGACAGGATCTTGTTCTAAAAAAGAAACCCAGTTTTACTTTCAATTTCTTCGGCAAACTTTCGACATGAGGCTTAAAAGGGAGATGCAAATAGACCAAGATACACAAGTAAGAATCGACTAAATCAATAGGGATACCATTCGAAGATAAAATAGAAGGAAGGACTGCTGGTAATGGAACAAATCTAACTGAATGATGCCGAATTCAGACTGTAAGAAAAGAAAACAGCAACTGTTCTAGCTCAACAATAAACAACTGTGTCGACAGCATAGAAATGTAAGGATGCATCAGGAATGATCAGACCTTCATTACTTATGTAGACTGTGAAGGGGGTGGGTCCTAAAGCTGAACCTTGTGGTATACCATTGTTGACAGTTAGATAACTTGAAAAAGTTCCATTATGTTGAACACATTCCCTCCGATCCGAGAGATAATTAATGGTGTGATATGAGAAAACAATTTCAGAGAGCTTATGACATAAGATGTCATAGTCCAGTGTCAAAGGCTTTAGACAGGTCTAAATGAAGTACAGAAACATTAAATCACCATTAAAACAAGCATTAAACACTAAATCAATATAACCATTTTTGGTAGTCTTTGTTTTTCATCCTCCAAGGCTTTAAAATAGGAAATTCAAGCAAGAATTATTATTTTTTTAATCAGATACTGAATACTCTGCCACCCCCATGTTTTTATGTAATATTTTTTATAATAAGAGCTGTGGTCACTGATAAGCACATTTCTAGTTGTCAGCTTTCAAATGGATGAAATGACCAGTATTTAATGAAAGGCTTCTAGAAATTTGTTGTTGTTGTTGTTGTTGATGATTTACACCATTTAAATGCAGAGAAATGTTTGTTGTGAAGCAGTCAAATAATACATAACATATTTAGTAGCAAGGTTGAAAGTGTCTATAGGTTATGCTGGTGAAGATTCTCAGTCATCCAGGACATGATGAATTCAAAAAGCGTTCAATACAAAAACAACTGGACTTTATTTGTAACAGAAGACGTTTCGCTCCTCATCCGAGGAGCTTTCTCAATTCAAAGAGCAGAGAGTGAGAGATTCAGGTTATAAGGCTGAGTGAGATAAGACACACACACACATAAGACACACACACACATATGTAGATTGGCAGTTCACACCTAAAAACCTAATAACAGTAGGTCTTTGTTCCTATAATTCACAGACGAGGCTCCTCTGTTCCCATCAGGTGTGAAAACCGGCTGGGAATCTGTTTTAAAGTTGCATTATATGTTTTTGAAAGTGAATGTCTATAGGTTATTATTTAAAAAAGGATTATGTTGTAATGGCTGCAGTTATGTGAACATGTCTTCCAACGTAAATTAATTTGTCTCGACTGTAACAGTAACATCTTGTAAATAATTTTTTTTATTATTTATAACACCTCTAAATGGATATGTGTATATGTTACAAACTTTTTCAAAGTTTAGGATTAAACCACAAAACAAACTGAACCTTAGTGGTGTTAGGGTTAGGGTTAGCATACCAACATACCATGTTCAAACATAGGGGTATTCATAAGCGTACACGCTATCAAGACACTCTAAGCCAATTCAATTCCATCCATCCATCCATCCATCCATCCATCCATCCATCCATCCATCCATCCATCCATCCATCCATCCATCCATCCATTATCTTTACCCGCTTATTACATTTTGGGTCACGGGGGTCGCTGGTGCCTATGTCCAGCAATCATTGTGCGAGGGGCGGGGCACACCCTGGATGGGTCGCAAGTCCATCACAGGGCCCAATTCAATTCAGTTTATTTATAAGGCACCAAATCACAACAAAGTTGTCTCAGGGCACTTTACAGAAACATTCTCATACATAAAAGCCAATTAGTAAAGTTCTCTATCTAAGGAAGCCACAGATCATTGACATAATTTGTAGTCTCGTCACCTGACCTGAGGCCAAATGATAATAAGCAGACATTGATGAAAACATTATCACCTCCCTTTGAGCGGTGGATGATATTGACTATGAGATTAAAATAAACAAAACTCTTGTCTTGGTAGAGCTTTCCTACATACTGTACCTAAATGTTCAGCGGTTGTTCTGGCATTCTGTGTTTCACTGAGAGGAACACAGCACCGTTGGACAGGATGAGAGGGACTTCTGACAGAACATGATGAGCTCTGGTTAAGGAATCAGTGAACAGTAACAAGTTTGACCTTTCACCTTGGCATATCATCACCAATCTGTGGCCTTGGACTTCCTGTCTGATGAAGCGTAAAATAATTAGCGAGTCCTCTGTACTCCACTTTGCACATGTGTGCCTGGGTGTGCACTCTCTTAATACAAAGCTTTGCATTTAAAGCATCATGTGGATGGTTCCCCTGTGTGTTCTTCCTGTTTAAATGGAATTTGTAGCAGAAAGATGGAAAGAATATTTCATTGTACCCTTGATGCTGTAAATGTGCTCATTTTTCTAGCGTTAAAACACATCAAGGTCACGATGTCTTTATTGTCATCCACATCACATGTGATACATGAGGTGGAACGGAACTATGTGCACAGGGTCCCAGTTACATCCAACAAAAATACAAATTGTAAAGAAAAACAGTAATAAGGTCTAAGATATGAACTAAGAAATACGGTAAACTAATAATATACTAAACTAAAAATGGTGTTGTTTATCGACTCTAACTCTACTTTTTTAGTAACACCCCAATCACCCCCCCCCCCAAAAAAAAATAAAAAAATAAAACATACTAAAACAATGTCAAATATAATTGCTACCTTTCCAACAATGTTCAGTCAGGTCATTTGGATGTTTTTTTTCGGTGCTGAGATGTTTCATCCTTCATCCAAAGGACTTCTTCCTTCTTAGGTGCCCACCAAACCAAACTGAATCCCACAAACAGCTCACTCCCAGAGTGGATAAAATAGTTTGCTGGTGATAAGATTGCCTCTGGGGCCCACCCCCTCCCCCGTCAACTCCTCTAAAGGCAGACATGCCAAAGTGGTTCAAAACACCAAAGTTCATGCTCAATAATCTAGATAAAATTCCAACAATGTTCATTCAAGTCATCTGGACGTTTTCTTTTGTTGCTGAGATGCCTTTAGAGGAGATGACGGGGGAGAGGGCAGGCCCTGGAGGCCATCTTATCACCAGCAAACTGTTTTTTTTTTTTTCCCACTCTGGGAGTGAGCTGTTTGTGGGATTCAGTTTAGTTTGGTGGGAACATCAGACTGAAGAAGTCCTTCGCAGTGAAGGACGAAATGTCTCAGCAACAACAAAAAAAAAACGTCCAGATGACCTGACTGAACTTTGTTGGATTTATACCTGGATTACTGAGCATGAACGTTGGTGAGTTGCTACCTTTATTTTATTTCATGCCTGAGCTTTGAGTTGGATTGTTCCAACAGTGCAATGGCATCTAGCTCACTAGTAAAACAGTATTTAGTTGTGGAGATATAAAATGAAGCTGAAGGTGTTAAAATGTGTGATAGTTTTTTCAAAACTTTGAATTATGTTACTGTCGGAGAAAAATATTCTTGCTTTATCTTACTTACTCAAAAGGAGCCACACCTGACAGCAGGAAAAGATTTGTAACCAGTATTTTAATAGCAAGGACAGATTTTCAGGCCAGGTTACACAGATATACAGGAAGTACACGCATAAAGCCCAGTCATGAATCTGCCACGAGCAGTGTGTGCAGATTGTTTTCATACTCCTATCAGATCAGCTGAGCTCACAGACTCGTAGGCATCCTTGAAGCGACAGCTGTACATTGCAGCCTCACTCGGGTCCTCGTCCAGCTCTCTTTGCTAACCCAAATATGGTTCATGGCTTTGTTTTTAAACAAACATTAGGGACGTAAAATGATAAATCTGAAGCAAAATTAAAAAAAAATATAGCGCTGTAGTTGATTCATTTTGCTTCAGTGATCTGGTGCCTAAACAAAAGGATGCTAAGATGTTTCAAGGAAAAGAGCTGGATAGAGAAAGTCCTGGAATTTGAAGAAGGAATTCTGAAGTGAACAGGGAATAACAGATTTGTGCATTTTTGTGAATTTTGTAGTAACTTCTACATTTTTTTACATAATTAAAATGTGTAGGCTTAATTAATTAATTCATTCATTCATTTGGCTACACCATGTCAGTATTTACTGGACTTAGAGCAGGACTTGTTAGACTGCAAAATGAAAATTGCAGCATGTTGATGATCAGAGTATAGACATTCAAATAACTGATAGACAATCTTTTATGTATTTTAATAACCGTTTCAGTTCATTTGTTCATTAAAATAAAACAGACACATAAACAGCAACATTCAATTAAATTTATAAAGCTCCAAGTCACAACACAAGCTGTCTCGGGGCACTGTATAGAAATAGTCATATACATAAAAAAAAAAAAAAATCTATCAGTAACTGTTAACTATCTATGGGAGGCTGTGGTAGCTTGGTGGTCATTGGTGCATTCTTGTAATCCTGAGATTTCAGGTTCGAGCCAAGGTTGTGTCAGGAAAGTTCAAGGTTCTTTATTGTCATTTACATCACATGTGGTACATGAAATGGAATTAAATTTATACTCAAGGTCCCAGTTACACCACAAAATAGAAAAATATAAAGCATAAAAAGAAACATTATACAAGGATCTAAGATATATGCTAAACACTAATAATGTAAAATAATATGGTGTATTAAACAGCAGCCTGAACATGAGTCTGTAGTGAGCAGATGGGTATGAATACAGCAGCTTAAAGGCAAGAGATCAGCAGCGTGGATAATCAGCAGCTCAGATAAAGTGGCATATCACCAATTTAAGTGGCATTACAGCGGTTATTCAAGTTAGGGATTCATGAGTCTAACAGCTTCAGGGTAGAAGCTGTTCCTCAGCTTAGTGGTTCTACATTTAATGCTCCGCAACCTCCTGCCTGACGAGAGTGGGGCAACAAGTGTGAAGGAAGGACATCAGGTGTAAGACCGTTGCCAAATCTTTCATGCGAGTTCACTCACTGTGGCAACCCCTGGAAAAGGGCGCAGCCAAAAGAAACTTACTATCTAAGGAAGCCAGCAGATTGTGTTTGAAACTTGACTTCGTCACAGTCTCCCATCCCAAAAAGAGTAAACTTACACAAAATTACACATTAGACTGGAGTCTTTATTGTTTTGCTTTGACAGGCTGCTATTTTTATTTCATTTTATTTTTTTCTTGCCCTGTTTTTGTGTGCTGGCCCCTTTGTGCGTATATACAGGTACATGTCTTAACACAAGCACGGACATGTGGAAAAAATGATCAATGTTTTGTATATACAACATTTTGTGACGCTTATGAGCAAACAGCTTTTTTGGGGTGATCCCCCTCCCCACACACACACACAATAATTCTCCATTTTTAACGTTTTCAAAAATTGAATGATGCTCCTCTGTCTACTAGGAGCAACAACAAAGGAAAGGAAAAAAAACCCTCTCATATCATAAAGGAACACATAAAAATAAACTAACAAATAAAATGGAGTTAAAAGAGAGTGATGTGTTTTTTTGCGGTCAGATAATAATATCTTGGTATTGCCATTTTTATTGATTTACTTTATAACTTTATTGTTAGTCAAAATTGTACAGTGCACCGTGTAAAACTGAACGAGAATTTGTTTCATTTCTCCACATCAATATAGGAATACATAATTTACATGAATTTTCTTGACTTAGGTGTTTAGAGCAGAAGATGCAATGCTGGTGTGGATACAACAACGAAAGCACAACTGTTAGTGGAAGTTCCTATATACCCTTGACATACAATACATCCATAAATGTATGCACATATACAGTACATATATGTATATGCACATACACAATACAAACAGCATCCATACCTGAGTGAATTCCCATACTACTGCTTATTTTAGGTGTTTTATTTTTTATTTTTTATTTTATTGAAGAATGTCTGTGTCTGTGTGTGTTTGCTATTGTGGTCACTTCATCAGTGACCTGAGTTAAGCAGTCTGATAGCTCATGGGATGAAACTGTTGTAGAACCTGGTGGTTCTGGTCCTCAGGCTGTAGTACCTCCTGCCAGAGGTCAACATAGTAAACAGTCCATATTGTGGATGTGAGTTGTGTCTTGATTTTATTGGCTCTGGTCAGACAGCGTCTGAGACCAGTGTCCTGGATGGATGGTTGGGGTGTCTTAATGATTTTCTCTGCTATTCTCTCCACCCTCCTCAGATCCTTCCAGTCTGCAGCTGGGCAGCTTCCTTCCCAAAGTGAGATGCAGCTGGTCATGATGGTTCCTCTGTAGAATGTGGTGAGGACATGGGGTGGGAGGTGTGATCTCTTCAGCCTACAGAGCAAGTGTAGACGATGCTGGGCTTTCTTCACAGGGACCCAGTGTTTCTTGACCCAGACAGCTGATTGGTTATGTGCACCCCCAGGAACCTGGTGCTCTCCACCACCTCCACCTCTGTGTTGTTTATGAGCAGTGGAGTGTGATGTGGTTTTGTTTACCTGAAGTCAACAATGAGCTCTTTCCTTTTGACATTCAGAACCAGGTTATTTTCCGCACAGCAGTTCACAAGGTGTGCCACCTCTTCCCGATATGTCTGATCCTTGTTGTTGCTAATCGGGCCCACGACCGTGGTATTGGTCGCATACTTGATGAGATTTAGGTGCGTGGTTTTGGTTCAATGTATTTGCCATTGATGTAACATTTTCTCACACATTGAGGTGGGAAATAGTCTCAACTTCCTTCATCATTTTCTCAATCTTAGGCCAGTTCATCTCTTTTAACTCTTCATAGACATTAAGGTACCATGGACAGAAGTTGGCCTAAGTCAGCCTCACTCATCTTCATTTAGTAAACATTTCTCCTGTTGCCATAGACACTCATTATACCAGATGGTTATAAAGCACCAGAAGTACTGGCAGAAATCACATAGGCAACAAAGTATACAAACAAGCATGAGCATGCATCAGGATAAAGCATAAATTATGTTTATTAAATGGATTAAAAAAGCTGCTCAGAAGACAAGCTTAAGAAGATACAACAGGAAACAATTACCAGAGCCATTGCACTAAACTAATGCTGTGCTTGAATCAGTAACTTCCCTCTTTCAGGGAAAATGTTTGTTTTTTTATCCTAGTCATACTAGTTCACAAGGAATTTCTGACCAGTACCACAATCACAACTAGATACTTTCAAAATAGTTTAATTGATTTATTTACCTTTTTATTGCTCTTTTAAATTCAATAAATAAGAGTCAGACAGAAGTCAAAGTGTAGTACAAATGCTGGTCATAAAATTAGAATATCATAAAAAAGTTGATTTATTTCAATAATTTGATTCAAATAGTGAAACTTGTATATTATATTCATTCATTACACAAAGACTGATATATTTCAAATGTTTATTTCTTTAATGTCGATGATTATAACTGACAACTAATGAAAACCCCAATTTCAGTATCTCAGAAAATTAGAATATTACTTAAAACCAATAAAAAATGTTTTTTTTTTTTAGAAATGTTAGCCAACTGAAAAGTATGAGCATGAAAAGTATGAGCATGTACAGCACTCAGTACTTGGGACTCCTTTTGCCTGGATTACTGCAGCAGTACGGCGTGGCATGGAGTCGATCGGTCTGTGTCACTGCTCAGGTGTTATGAGAGCCCAGGTTGCTCTGATAGTGGCCTTCAGCTCTTCTGAATTGTTGGATCTGGTGTATCACATCTTCCTCTTCACAATACACCATAGATTTTCTATGGGGTAAGGTCAGGTGAGTTTGTTGGCCAATTAAGAACAGGGAGACCATTGTCCTTAAACCAGGCACTGGTAGCTTTGGCAATGTGGCAAGGTGCTAAGTCCTGTTAGAAAATGAAATCTGCATCTCCATAAAGTTGGTCAGCAGGAAGCATGAAGTGCTCTAAAACTTCCTGGTAGATGGCTGCGTTGACCTTGGACCTCAGAAAACACAGCGGATCAACACCAGCAAATGCCATGGCACCCCGAACCATCACTGACTGTGGAAACTTGACACTGGACCTCAAGCAACATGGATTCTGTGCCTCTCCTCTTCCTTCAGACTCTGGCAACTTGATTTCCAAAGGAAATGCAAAATTGACTTTAATCAGAGAACATAACTTTGGACCACTCAGCAGCAGTCCCATGTGAGAAGCTTCTGATGCTGTCTCTTATTCAAGAGTGGCTTGACACAAGGAATGTGACAGCTGAACCCCTTGTCTTGCATACGTCTGTGCGTGGTCGTTCTTGAAGAACTGACTCCAGCTGCAGTTCACTCTTTGTGAATATTCTCCACATTTTGGAATGGGTTTTGTTTCACCATCCTCTCCAGGGTGCCGTTATTCCTATTTCTTGTACACTTTTTTCTACCACAGCGTGTCCTTCCCTTTGCCTCTCCATTAATGTGCTTGGACACAGAGCTCTGTGAACAACCAGTCTCTTTAGCAATGACGTTTTGTGTCTAGCCCTCCTTGTCCAAGGTGTCAATGGTTGTATGTTGGATGACTGTCAAGTCAGCAGTCTTCTCCATGATTGTGTAGCCTACAGAACTATACAGAGACCATTGAAAGGCCTTTGCACGTGTTTTGTGTTAATTAGCTGATTAAAATGTGGCACCAGGTGTTTTCAATATTGAATTTTTTCACAATATTCTAATTTTCTGAGATACTGAATTTGGGGTTTTCATTAGTTGTCAGTTATAATTATCAACATTAAAAGAAATAAACATTTGAAATATATCAGTATGTGTGTAATGAATGGATATAATATACAAGTTTCACTTTTTGAATTGAATTACTGAAATAAATCAACTTTTTCATGATATTCTAATTTTATGACCAGCACCTATATACAGAAACAAGGAGGGAGGGTAAAGAGCTAGCCAAATCACAGGAACTCAAAGCATAACTGGAGGAAAACTGTCATTTCAAATAACTCAAAACCCACAGCCTTACAGGAGTTCAAGCCGATGTTACATGACATTTTTTTTCGTTCATTTTGGCCTTTAATTGTTGTTTGCTTTGGCAGTTTGCAAATTAACTGATTAGTACTTACACGGCAGGCACTCTTTGACATCAGACAGCTATTACACAATGTGAATACATTTTAGAAATCAAGGATAAAAATCCACAATGCAACTTTATATATAAAGTTTAGAAAACTAATAAAACTCAAATTTGATGAATCAAACAACAAAGCCAATCTAATACTGGCTGAAATGCTTTTTCTATTCATTTGGTACAATTATTATTGTAACAATAACTGTGCTGTGCCCAGTAGAATCAGCAAAATCCCAATTGCAATTTATCACTCTCGTACTTTAAACACACCAGTCCTGTTCATTCTGTACCTCTGCTACTGTATATGAATGTGAAAACAAGCTCCTCTTCCTGAAACAGTCTAGCTGGCCAGTGGTGTCCTTACATTAAATATGTCTGTGTGGTCACACTGAAACAGGTATACAGTAGTCTATAACGCATTATGCAAATTTCATGAAATGTGTCACGGAAGAGCACTAAATATTGTACTCAAGTAAAAGTACAGCTACTCTGTTGAAATTTAACTCAAATACAACAAAAAATAATTGTTAAAAAAATCTGTTCAACTAGAGGGAAAAGTAATGAACAAGACAAAAAGCTATTTTAGTTTATCAAACAAGCTCTTAAATAAATTTAAAAAAAACTCAGTTTATTGTGCAATTACAAACTGAAACATTATCACATGATAATTAAAATGCTATAATCTAATTTTAGTGAAGATGATCCCTCAGAGCTCAGTTTGTTCAATAGCAAGGCATGTTGAACCACATAAAGCAGCTGCAGAAAAACTCTTTATTTACCTGCCCTGCTCTACATTCTGAATATAATTCATTCTTAAAACAATAATTATCCAAGTATTGCTCACAGAGTAATAAGACAGAGAATATTTAACTTTTTAAACAGAGGAGGATTTGAGTATGTCTCAGACTTGTTTCAAAAGAAAGTCCAGGTGTCATACAGTTATACTCTGTCAGTGGATTATCAAAGGACTGGACTATGAAGGGAGGTTAAAAGTTTAGCTGCTACAATGAGCTGAACATCTAAGTTTCACCATCACAAAGGAGACTTTTCTTGAGCCCAGCTAGATCACCATGGCAACAGAGACTGAACGTATAAAATGCTGCTCCAGAGCAGGTGAAAAATTCAGTTTCAGTTTTAACTGAGTAAAATCAATTGAATTAATTTAATTTATTTTTTATTTTGAGATTCCAAATAGAAACCACAGACCGACACAATATTTACATAATCATATTTATGACCGAAATTGTTAAATACCTCACAAAACTAAAGATTATCCATCTTGGAAGTCAGTCAGTGCTTCACATTTAGATATTCAAATGTTGGAATCATAATTTTCCAATTTAACTCCAATACAATATGTATTTTTAGAGATGCATTTTCATTGTATTATTTAATCTATGAAATACAACTTATTTCACATTCTACTTAGCATTTTTTTTTTCTGTTTGAAAGAATTGTTTTTGACTGGCTAAAAAAAAAGAAAAAAGTTGCCACCTGGATTTAACTAAGCAAATAGGTACGAGCCTCCTATTGGATAATTACTGCATGGGCGATTGTCTTTCAGCTGCAACAAGTTATTTAACTCCAACTGGTGCGATGAGTTGCTTCTCATTTCTTAAACAACCGTGTCAAAAGACACATCGCGTGGTCATGGAAAATATGTCAGTCTTTTTGAGAAGAGGCAAATCATTGTCAAGGCAAGTCAAGTCACATTTATTTATATAGCACATTTAAAACAGTAACTGTTATCAAAGTGCTTACAAAAATAGATAAGATATTACAGCAACATGAATAATGCAAAGAGAATTCAAGGGATTGGGACTGAACAGCTGTGTAGCCTTAAGAAAACCACTAATCAGTGAGGCTAACTGGGAAAAAGGTTTCAATTTGTTAGGGAGCATAAAGATTGGACTCTGGAGCAATGGAAGAAGGTCATGTGGTTTGATGAGTCCAGATTTACCCTGTTCCAGAGTGATGGGTGCATCAGGGTAAGAAGAGAGGCAGGTGAAAGTGATGCACCCATCATGCCTAGTGCCTAGTCATCAATGCAAGATATTGGTGAAAAATTAATGCAACACTGGATGGAAATAGATCTTGTGACATTGCAGAAGCTTATCGAAACAATGCCACAGTGAATGCTGCTGTAATCAAAGCTAAAGGATGTCCAACAAAATATTAGTGTGTGACCCCCCTTTTTTTTTTGTGGGAACTTTTTCTTTGGGCCAGGCAGTATATGTTTGAAGCTGATTGACATTACAAAAGGTCACTGTTATGCTTCAGTTTCATTTATTGCCAATTATCAAATTTGTTGTGCAACTTATTTCGCACCTAAAGGGGCATCAATCGAGTTTTGGATTCAGAAAAGGCAGGAATGGTTTGAAGGATTTATTAAAGCAGGATCTCTGGTGGAGGTCTGGGTCAGTGGGCCACTCAGATCTACAGAGACAGGAGTGTTAATGACCTGGTTATGACTGTGAAGATTCTTAGGAGAATAAAAGGGCAGTAACTAACTTTCACAGTCAGGCAGAAAGCTGAATCCGTGTGACAGGTGGATTTGATGGCATCACCACCGCTGATTGAGCTGCAGCAGAGCAGGAGAACTGTGCAGCGTGAGGCGTTGGGGTAAGTCCAGAATCGAGGTCCAGTAAAACGGTCCGAGGTCATACACAGGTGGTCAGAATTCATTATCCAAAGTCCAGAGTACTAGGCAAGAGGCGTAGTCAAGGTGAGGAAGAGCAGAGTCATTACCGTGGTCAGAGCGGGAGATCCAAATCAGGCGGGGGATAAGCAAGTTGAGGAGTTCAAGAGGCAGCAAGAGGTCAGAACTAGGTAGTCAAACAAGGATGTGGCATGACCGTCGGACATCTATTGCTTGGAAAGGTTCGATAATATGGCACTGGTGGATTGTAGACATGGAGCTTATAAAGGCAGGTGAACAGGTGAAGCTGATGAGCACTGATTGTTGTGGAGAAAATAAAGGAGGTGTGGCAAGACTTGGAGGGAGCAGGCTTGCGCTGAAGGATGGGTTATAGGCAAACAGAACATGGGAACAAACATTTAAGGCAGGAAGGGCAGAAACGTGACATAAAGTGTTGGTTAAGTGTACATTAATGCACATTTGTAAACATTATAGGCTATTGATTTAAAAATATATATATATATATTTGGTGCCGCCTCAGGTATTTCTGTGGCAATTTGTATATGAATATTATTAAAAGTGATCCAATGAATTACAGCAAAATCCCAAAATAAAAAAAAAAAATTGTTTCTACTGCATTTCAGCCTAGCTACTAAAGCATGCACTGATGTTACTTTAGTAATCCTTTTGCTAACATGTGAGTGTTGACAAGGACAAGGCTACAGATCACTCATTGTAAGTCATTGTTTGACCTAGAAACTGAACAATTTAGAAAAGGGTGGTGCTTAAAACCATTTTTCTTTTCTTTTTTTTTGCTAAATATACTTACTGCAAGTAAACACATGCTGCCATCATTATTTGCATAAAAATCTTCCTGTGCAAGAATATTGCTGCTGGTAATACTACACATAAATCAACCATTTATCAGATCATCAAGAACTTCCAGAAAAAAAGGTTCAATTCTTATGAAGAAATTGTCAGGTTTCCCAGGAAGGTCTAACGAGTATCGAGACAATATTTTAAAGTTATTTTAGCTGCCGACTGGGACACCACTAGTACGCAGTTTGTTCAGGAATGACATCAGTCATTTCTGAGTGTAACTGCATTCACAGTGAGGCCAAGAATTGTATGGGATGGCCTTATGTCAAGAAAGCTCCGTCCATCCAGTTGTCTTGTGAGCTTGATAACTTGTAAAATAAGTAAGGTTCTGAATGCCTTTTTGGTGTGTGGCTGTATCTAGGCTCAATTTGAGGAAACTATGCCTTCTAGTTTTTATATTACTTAAAATATAGTTTTCTCAAATGATTGGGGTGGCTAGTGTGGTGTTCAAAGATTAATTGATGGTGGCTAAGACCACACCTGGCCATCCCTGGATCCACCATTGTGCCTGATGGTGGATTAAATTGCTCCCTATGTTTGCCAGGCTCCGTCACTTTGCACTTCAGACAAGCAATAGAACCTACCTCTATCTTTATACACAGTGTACAAGCATTCATTATTTAAATCCTTCAGCAGTGGGTGTGTGTGGGGGGGGGGGGGGGGGGGGGGGCATTGGTGTACCGTTTGTTTCTGATGAATCCCTAGTCTGACAGTTTGGGGCATGTTTGGGGAGAAAAGATTGTCTGAAGAAAATGTACTGTAAGTGCAACCATCAGTCCTGTGCAAAATGCCAACAGTACAGCATCCAGAGACCAATAATGTGTGGGGTTGCCTAAGAACATATGAATAGATAATGGTGCCTAAATATCCTCCAAGAGAAACTTCCACTCATCATTGAACAGTTTGGTTACAAATGTAGGGGAATACATGTACAAGATATTGGACTTCTGGTCCGGTCAAACCCATACCCTTTAACAGGTTTTACTCTGGACTGGCCTCACCTCAAACCATGAGTTCTTGTAATGAACTTAATTCCTGTCCCTTGAAGAAAACACGAAGAATCCATAATTTAAATACAGTTCTGTAATGTTTATTTTCAGTTTGAATTATAACATGGAAATTATGGCAAATATTGAATATGAATATGAACCAATAATATTATTTTAGAAAGTAAATGGCATAAATCTGAGGACTTTGAGAAGGGGTTTTGATTCAATTTGGACTAAGGTCTAGCTCTTAACGTTAAAATTTAGGTCAGTTTATCTCAGATTCATGAATTAAAGTATCTAAAAAAAACTTAGTTGGCACTGTTTCGTGGTCCTCTCATCAGAAGGAAGATGTTCATCTCTCATTACCACAGCGGATGCATGAAGGAAGCCCGTGGCCCGCTGTCCCAAGAAGGATGTCGTTTCTCAGGGCTGCGGTTAGTTCGGCTCGTATCTTTAGCTCCAGGGTGTTTGAGATTGTTCAGGATGTCCACCATCTCTCAGCTGGACACGTCTTCCATCATATGGCTGTTGTTTCTCAGAGAGTCTCATCAACTCTCCAACCACTCATTCATCTGCTCAGCTCAGCTGATGATCCAAAGCCAACTTTCCTCATCGGCTGCCATCTCGCAACTCCCTTGGTGTTCTGTATACCTGGCACCAGGAAGACGGACCCCTTAACTTTTAACCAATCAGAATGCTTCTTACAGTAGGAGTATCCCACTGTATAATTAATGTAATTAAAATCTCCCTTCTCAGAGTTCTTCAGAGAAGATAATACAATGACCCTTTGTTAAGGATGTGTGACACCATGCTGATACTAACAATATAGGTTTATTTGAACCAGAACTTCAACTGGGGGTTAACTTCCTTTACTGTCATGGTGACCAGTCTCTGTTGATAAGGCCAAGTGAAGCTCTTTGATCAAGATCCTTCTTCAGGAGTCTCAAAGTCTGGTGACTCAGCATAGGGGGGTCCCAATTGTAGATTTTAACACACACACAAAAGGCTAACAAAGAAACTTCCTGAGTCAGAGCAGGATGCCAGTATCTGTCCCAGATTAGCAGGAAATGAGGGGGTAGGGTAGACGTGGTGTCTCTGAGGACATTTGTCTTAAATTTCTTGGAAGGATGGACGTTACACAAACAATACCTTTTCTAGCATGATTGAGTACTGCAACATGCATGATTACTAAATGACTTAAGGAACTAAACATCCAAACTGTTTGATATATGGCCAGGAACCTTCTAAAGTCTTAAATATATTGAGAACTTACTTTCAGTCCTCATTAGATTAACAAAACCTCACATAATCCAGTATACTATAGTAACATCTCCTAAAAAGCTGAAAAATACAAGAACTGTAAAGTTTGTTATAAAGATACTCAAACCTTCAGATATGCACCTAAATTCTTGATGTCCCCATCAGAAGTGATCTGAAGTGATGTACTGTAAGTAAAATGTTTTGGACAAAACTAGTTCATTACAAAAAGACAACGTTTTGCCCACATTTTTTATTTAATGCTGTCATCGTGATCAAAAGTGGCAGAAAAAGGCTCCTTGTATCTGTGTGTCAAACACGTTTGATATTCTTCTTCGTCTCAGCCGCAAGTTTATTTTATTCATTTTAGTGCTTCAAAGAACACACACACACACAACTCCATCACCTTGACAAAAATATTCTGACAACACTCCATCTTACCACCTCTGCTCACATGGGTAAACAAAAACACACATTTTCACACAGGTCACAGTAGACATTGCGATAAATTTGGTTGTAAAAAAGTCCACAAGGCATACAACATCTTTCATTGTGTCTTGCCACTTTTGTACTAAGTAATGACATATTTTTATTTCTTCTTTGTCACACTGACTTTCAGAGATGCAGACATGAGGCATCAAGAGGATGACAGAAATTTCCAGACCTGCTGACTCACATCAGAGGAGGACCAGACCGTCTGAAGCGCCAAAATCAGAGGTGTGATAAATAAACTTAAAGGCTCTCTAAAGGTCACAGTAAGACAGATCGACCTCTGCCAAAATAAATACATTTACTGGATAAGTGGGAATATGTGTGTGTATCTCTGTGTGTTGAATCAATTGAACAATTTAACAGACATTTACGATTTTAAACCTAAAGTCCATCATCACTAAATGTTTGCTTGTTTAATGAGTGAGATGGAAGTGTTTAGAAGTACTTCTGTGTACTGTATGTGTGTAGATCTCTGTGTAGCGGCAGAGTGTGCATTTTCATGTGTGAACCTGTTATGTCATCACAGCCTGCAGGCTTAACCCCTCTTGGCAGGTGTTTGATCAGGGTGCACTTGCAGCCGTGAAAAATCAAAGCGTATGAGTGACACCTCATTAATCCACATAGAGCGATGAAGCACATTTATTATGGTGCTTTTCTGTTCTCTCATGGCAATTGAGAACTTAAATGTTGAAGCCAAAAAGGTATGGAGAGAAATTAGTCTCGTAGTAGTCACAAGATGTATTACATTTTACAAAAATGTACAATTTTTATTTGTAATGTATAATCCTATATATAACATATGATCCTCACAAAAACGGAGCAATGTGTGAAACAACTATATACACTCATATGATCCTCACAAAAACGGAGCAATGTGTGAAACAACTTTATACACTCAAACACTAAAAAGTGAAATATAGATATATATATATATATATTTTCACAAACATATTTTTACACATACACTCCAAATTATTATTGTGTACACACTGTTAAAAATACGAGTGCATGAATCGTGTGACCAACCATATGTATGTATTACATATTTATGTATGGGCCGAGATGGTGTAGAGGCAGGGCAGCCGGCTTGGGACCCGAAAGTCCCAGGTTCGATCCCCAGTCACTGCACATCACGTGGCGTCTCTGGGCAGCACGTCTCATCCCCAAAATGTCCCCCGGGCGCTTTCAATAGCTGCCCACTGCACCACCTGGTGGTGGATGGGTTAAATGCAGAGACTAATTTCGCCATTGTATGGAAACATACAGTGCTGACATTGTGATGACATTATTATTATTATTATTATTACAGTATGTACATATGTACATATTATATATGTATGTAATGTTTTACATTTGTGTACAAAACAGTTTGTGTGGAAGCAGTGTTTAGAGACTTTTTCACACCTTCAACCCCTTAAGTCTTGTAGACAAAAAAACACTACTTTTCCAAACCATCCATCCATCTATCCATCCATCATCTTATGTTAGTTCACTTCACTCACTTCACTTCTGGCGAGCTGATGGACGGCAGCTCCCTCCGGCTTCTCTGCAGTCTTTTATCATCAAACTGACCCATTTTTCGAACCAGACTAAAGTTGGTCCTCCTTCCAACCGAATTCAGTGTTCAGTGACTCAGAGAGCCGGACGGGACCGTCCAAAAATATATTTTGGTCCAGGACCGGCCATACATACTTGTTAATACACCTGAATCTGTCCATCACTGCAACTTTCACTGTTTTTGGGTTCTGAATGATCACGTCTTCATTAACGTTTCTCATGGTTCGATTATGGGGGCTAATTATCACACTGTTAACTCCTGTAATTACACATCAGTCACAAAAAACTCAAGAAAATGTCAGATAATAATGTTGTTACTGCTCTCAGGGATTCAGCCCAACCCTGGACCCCCCCCCCCCCCCCCCACTAATTACAGCACACCAAATGACTTTAAGAACGTGTCTGGGCTTCATTTTCTGCATGTAAACGCTCGTAGCCTTCTGAGAAAACTGGATGCTTTGAAAATTCTGATCAGTTCTTCTGGGGCAGATGTTATCTTTATTTCTGAATCCTGGCTCAACAAATCTGTACTCAATAATGACGTGGCAATCAATGGATTTAACATCTACCGCTGTGATCGTCAAAAAAGGGGGGGTGGAGTCATTCTTTACTTTAGACATTCTCTGGTTTCTAGTCTTGTGTCTTCTAAAACAATTCCAAACCAGTTTGAAGCCTTATCTGTAAACATCACCATGAATGGAGGCCAGATTTTAACTGTAGTCTGCTGCTACCGCCCCCCCCCCCCCACCACCACCACCACCACCCAGCATCACCTGAGACATTGACTGCCATGATGGAATTCCTTGGTAATTTAAAATTCAAAGAGGTCCTTTTGGCTGGAGACCTCAACATTGATTGGTGTAAGTCGACCGCCCTCTGTGATATATTCAAGGAATGTTGCTTGTCTCTTAATCTAACCCAACTGATCAACTCTCCCACTAGATTAAATAAAAACCGTCCTGAAAAATCCTCCATCTTAGACCTGTTTCTAACTAATATGCCTCACAAATACCCTGGTACAGGTGTATTCGCTGATCTTTTGAGTGATCATTGTGTGACAGCTGCTTTGAAAGATATTAAACTTCCACCTTCTAAGCCCAGATTAATCCAAAAAAGGGATTTGAAACGTTTTTGTGAACAGTCATTCCTCTGGGATCTGTCTCACTTTGACTGGCATCGTATTCTGTTAACTGATGACGTGAACTCCGCTTGGAACTATTTTCATAATAGTTTAATTTATTTTCTGAACATACATGCTCCTTTTCGTCAGTTCAGAATAAAGGGACGAGACAGCCCCTGGTTTACTCCAGAGCTAGCTGATCTCCTGCACAGGAGAGATCATCTTTGGGCCACAGCGAGAAAATCTGACTCAGACACTGATTGGTTGAGTTTTCGACAGATGAGGAATAAATGCACAACTACTATCAAAGCAGCAAAACGCAACTATTTCTTATCTCAGACCTCCAAAAATCTAAATGACCCTAACAGATTCTGGAAAACTATCAAATCTCTCTCAGGCATCCCCCAATAATCTGACCTCCCGTCACAACTTCTCGTTAACTCTGTTCCTGTGTCAAATAAGCACGAGATCCTGAACTGTTTCAACAAACATTTTGTTGCTTCTGGTTCTTTATTTGACACAGTTACTAATGGAAGATCAGCCACTTCCCCTAATAACCAAACTTCTACAAATCAAATCCATCCTACAAGTCAATCCTCAGTTAATCACAGCTTCTCTTTTTCTCTATTCTCAGTCAGTGAGGTCAATAAATTGTTAAAAGATCTTGACCCTAAAAAATCTGCAGGTCCTGATGAACTTCAACCTTATTTTTTAAGGCTGGCTGCTCATATCATCACAGTCCCTGTGACCCACATCTTCAATCTCTCCATAAGACAAAACTCCATCCCAGACACTTGGAAAACAGCCTTTGTTCTTCCTTTGCTGAAGGGAGGAGACCCCACCTCACTGAACAACTATCGACCAATCTCTAAACTCTGCATTTTAGCCAAGGTTCTAGAAAAACTGATAAACTCTCAAATCAAAAATTACCTGGACTCATTTAACATCTTACCTCCACATCAATCTGGTTTCAGGAAACAACACAGCACAACCACTGCTTCACTGAAGGTTCTTAATGATGTTGTTGAAGCACTGGATGCTAAGGATTATTGTGCTGCACTTTTCTTAGACCTGTCTAAAGCTTTTGACACTGTGGATCATAACATCTTGTGTCATAAACTCTCAGAAATCGGTTTCTCAGATCACACCATTGGTTGGTTCTCTAACTATCTTTCAGACCGGAGGCAATGTGTTCAACATAATGGTACTTCCTCCAGTTATTTAACAGTCAACAATGGTGTACCACAAGGCTCAGTCTTAGGACCCACCCTCTTTACAATCTACATACATAATGTAGGTAAAAACATCCCTAATGCATCCATACATTTCTATGCTGATGACACAGTTGTTTATTGTCGAGCTAAAACTGTTGGTAAGGCTTTCTAGTTTTTGAAATCTGCATTCAACATCATCCAGACTGATTTGTTTTGCCTCAAACTTGTCGTAAATGCCGACAAAACCAAAGGGATGCTTTTTTCAAACAGGAAGTTGGTCCCAGCAGTTCTTCCTCCGATTTTATCCTCAAATGGTGTCCCCATTGAGTTTGTTGATTCCTATAAATATTTGGGTATCTTGTTCGACTCACATCTCTCTTTTAAGCTCCATGTGGAAAACTTGATAAAGAAACTGAAAGTTAAACTGGGTTTCTTTTTCAGAAACAGATCCTGTTTAACCCTGAATGCTAGGAAACGTCTTGTATCTGTGACTTTCCTTCCCTCAATTGATTTTGGTGACATTATTTACATGAACGCTCCTACAAGAACCCTGCAGATGTTGGATGCTGTCTATCATGGTGCACTAAGATTCATAACTGGCTATGATTATCATACCCACCACTGCACCCTGTATTCACTGGTTAACTGGACATCATTAACTTCACGCAGACGCTTTCACTGGTATATTTTCATCTTTAAATCACTTCTTGGTCTGTTGCCTTCATACATCTCCTCCTACATGTCTCTGCGTGAGTGCAGCTACGGAGTGCGCTCTCAGGACCTTATTACCTGCAGTGTTCCCTCAATGAGGACTGAACTAGGCAAAAGGGCCTTCTCCTATTCCGCTCCTGTTTCCTGGAATATCTTACAAAAAGATTTGAAGCTCTCGACCTTGACCTCTCTAAGTGTCTTTAAGAATCTGTTGGACATCTGGCAGGGTCCAATGCTGACATGTTCCTGTTTTTAGTTTTCTACGTTTGTCTTGGAATCTAGCTGGTTTTTTTTTTGTTTTTTTTAGCCATCCTATTTGTTAAAAAAAAAAAAAAAAAAAAAAAAAAAAAACCTGCAGTATGACTCTTTATAACTGTTTATTGTTGTTGCTGTTGTCCATTGTTGTCATCTTTCTTTGTTGTTGATAGTTCTAGAGTTGGGTTGCACAAGCAACAGCTTAAACCGGTAGGCCCAGACATCTCTTTCCACAGCCACCTCTGCTACAATAGCTCTTCTGGGAGGGCCCCAAGTTGCTCCCAGACAAGAAACATAGTCTCTCCAACGTGTCCTGTGTTTTTCCCAGGATCTCTTCCCAGTCAGACATGCTCGGAGCATCTCCCAAAGGAGGTGTCCAGGGAACAACCTTACAGGATGCTAAAACCACCATAACTGGCTCCATTAGATGTGCAGGAGTAGTTGCTCTAATTTGGGTCACTCCCGAATAAACCAACTTCTTACTGTATCTCTAAGGGAGAGTCCAACTACACTGCAGAGAAAATAAAGTTTGTAAGTATGTATCCATGATCTCGTTCTTCAAAGTATTACACTCTTCACACTCTTCTTTAAAACTTCACACCCAACCTGGAGAGAGCAATCCACCCCTTTCAGACTGAGGACCATGGCTACTGATTTGGAGATGCCGATTCTTATCCCAGCTGGTTCAAACTTGGATGTGAATGACTCTAGTGAGAACTGAAGGTCACAGAACAATGACGCCAACAGGACCACATCATCCTCAAATACAAACCGGATTCTAAAAAAGTTGGGACACTAAACAAATTGTGAATAAAAACTGAATGCAATGATGTGGAGGTGCCAACATCTAATATTTTATTCAGAATAGAACACAAATCACAGAGAATGTATCATTTTAAATCTGTTCTGAAAAATCTGTTGTTTCCAAATTTCATGGCGTCAACAAATCCCAAAAAAGTTGGGACAAGTCCATTTTTACCACTGTGTGGCATCCTCCCTTCTTCTTACAACACTCAGATGTCTGGGAACAGAGGAGACCAGTTTCTCAAGTTTAGAAATAGGAATGCTCTCTCATTCATGTCTAATACAGACCTCTAACTGTTCAATCGTCTTGGGCCTTCTTTGTCGCACCTTCCTCTTTATGATGTGCCAAATGGTCTCTATAGGTGAAAGATCTGGACTGCAGGCTGGCCATTTCAGTACCCGGATCCTTCTCCTAAGTAGCCATGATGTTGTGATTGCTGCAGAATGTGGTCTGGCATTATCGTGTTGAAAAATGCAGGGTCTTCCCTGAAAGAGATGACGTCTAGATGGGAGCATGTTGTTCTAGAACCTGAACATAGTTCTCTGCATTAATGGTGCCTTTCCAGACATGCAAGCTGACCATGCCACAAGCGTTCATGCAACCCCATACCATCAGTGATGCAGGCTTCTGAACGGAGTTTTGATAACAACTTGGGCTATCCTTGTCCTCTCTGGTCCGGATGACATGGCGTCCCAGTGTTCCATAAAGAACTTCGAATTGTGACTCATCTGGCCACAGAACAGTCTTGTCATTTTGCCACACTCCATTTCAAATTACCCCTGGCCCAGTGCAAACATCTTATCTTGTGGAGCTTGCTTAGAAATGACTTCCTCTTTGCACTGTAGAGTTTCAACTGGCAATGGCGGATGGCACGGTGGATTGTGTTTACTGACAATGCTTTCTGGAAGTATTCCTGAGCCCATTCTGTTATTTCCTTGACAGTGGCATTCCTGTTTGAGGTGCAGTGATGTTTAAGGGCCCGGAGAGCACGAGCATCCAGTAGAGATTTACAGCCTTTACCCTTACGCACAGCTCCAGATTCTCTGAATTTTTTGATGATGTTATGTACGGTTGATGATGATGATAACTTAAAAGTCTTTGCTATTTTTACGCTGGGTAACACCATTCTGGTATTGATGCACTATATTTCTGCGCAACAATGGTGAAATTGGTGATCCTCTTACCATCTTGGATTCTGAGAGACACTGACACTCTGAGAAGCTCTTTTTATACCCAATCATGTGGTCAATTGACCTAATTAGTGTTAAATGGTCTTCCAGCTATTTGTTATATGCCCAATTTCCTTTTTCCAGCCTCTTATTGCTACTTGTCCCAATTTTTTTGGGATTTGTTGACACTGAAATTTTGAATCAACATATTTTTCCTTTAAAATGTTACATTTACTCAGATTAAACTTTTGAGCTGTCATTTATGTTATATTACGAATAAAATATTGACATTTGCCATCTCCACAACACTGCATTCAGTTTTTATTCACAATTTGTTTATTGTCCCAACTTTTTTGGAATCCGTTTTGTAGCAGAGATGAAGTCCTGAAGCCACTGAACCAAACTCCCTCTTCCCCCATGGCTGCAATGAGGAATTCTGTCCATGAAAGTTATGAACAAAATTGGTGACAACGAGCAGCACTGGTGGAGTCCAGCTCCCACCCTGAAGGGGTCCGACTTACTGCTGGCAATGGAAACCAAACTCTTTTACAGCTTTTATAGGGAATGGATGTCTTATAGCAACAGACCCCCAATCCCATTCTCATTAATCACCCCACACAGTGTACCCCGAGAAACAAGGTTGAATGACTTCTCCAAGTCCACAAACACATTTAGACTGGAAGGGCAAACTCCCATGACCCCTCGAGGATCCTAGTAAGAATAAAGAACTGTTCAAGTCTTCCACAGTCAGGGCAGAACACATATTGTTCCTCCGTAATCTGGGGTACGACCATCGATCGGACTCACTTCTTCATTTCCCATGAATACACATTATGAGGAAGGGTAAGGAAATTGATGCCCCTATAACTAGAACATACCCTCCAGTTCCACTTTTTGAAGAGGGTAACCACTACCCTAGTCTGCCAATCCAGTGGCACTGCCCCTGATGCCCATGCAACGCTACAAATGTGTATCAATCAATACATCCCACAACTTACAGAGCCTTGAGGAACTCTGGGAAGATGTCATGCACCCCCAGAGACCTGCTGCTAAAGAACTTTTTAACTTCATTGGTCACCTCAGCCCTGGCTATGAACAGACCAGCCTTGAAATCCCCCAACTCAACTTCTTCCATGGAAGATGTGCCAGTGGGATTGAGATGGCCCAAGAAATATTCCTTCCACCTCCTGACAACATCACTGGTTGTGGTCAAGAGCACCCCACCCTCATTAAACAGTGTTGGTAAAAGTGTTGCTTTCTCATCCTCAGCTGCCTATTGGTTTGCCAGAATTTCCTCAGAGCCAATCCATAGTCTCTATCCAACGTCTCACTGAGCTCCTCCCACATTCCAGCTTTTGCCTCAGCAACAGCCAGGGCTGCAGCCCTCTTGGCTTGCCGATACTACTCAGCTGCCTGGACATCTACCAGCCAACAATACCCAATAGGACTCCTTCTTCAGCTCAACCACCTTCCTAAACCAGGGTGTCCACCACTGAGTTTGAGAATGGACATCGCAAGAAGCACTGATAACTTTGCGTCCACAGCTCAATGCAGCTGCCTCAACAATGGAGATGTTGAACATTGCCCACTCAGATTCAATGTCCCTTTCCCAAAACAATCTTTAATTATTATTTTTTTTAAACTGTCCTCATTAACTCACCAAATATTCTAGAAATGTCTTAACCCTCCTGTTATGTTGCGGGTCAAATTGACCCGTTTTAAAGTTTGTTTGTTTTTTTAAATAGTTGAAAATATTTTTTCTGCCTGAAACTTTTTCTATTTGTCTTAATAGTTCCACTCAACATATAAATTGAAAATGGTTCACTTTACACATTTGTACCACCCCCTGCGTCTACTTTCTACATCGATACTGTTCGGGTCAATTTGACCCGGCAGTCAAGTTGAAGGGTAAAAAGGGTAAAAAAAAATTCCAATTCTATTTGTTTCCTTGAAACTATGAGACATATTTCACTACACACACACACGCACGCACACACCACACACATGCACACGTGCATGCACACAAACCCACTTTCTCACTATTCTCTTTACTTCACAAGGAAACTGTGAGAAAGCAGGTGTTCATACAACTTTTGATGGGAACCTTTTCTGTTCCTGTGGGAAAACTCCACCCACACTGAGTGGACACTCAGCAGAAGGGGAGGGGTGGGAGGGCATAAATACTCTCTGCAAGGGAGTCCTAAACACATTACACACTGAAGGTACATGTGATATTGTCACTGTCAGAGGTCAGGAAATGAGCAGCAGGAAAAAAAATGTTTACAGCCCAGGAAGTGCTGGAACTTCTCATTGATCATGACAGTGAAATAGAAGAGGAGGTATCTGAAGCTGAAGACAGTATTGAGGTCAATTCTGAGTCTGATGATTCTAATTATGAACCAATTGATGGAAGTGATATTCATGTTTCTCCAAGCAAGACATTCATGTCAAAAAATTGTAAAATTCAGTGGTCTTCATCTCCAACTAAGCACCTCGGAAAACAGTGTGCAGAAAATATAATAAAGACAGTGCCAGGGTCTACTAGGATGGCAGTAACTCGAGTCACAGATATCAAGTCGGTCTTTGAGCTACTCATGCCTAATGTAATACAAAAAATCATTATTCAAATGACAAATCTAGAAGGAAGGCGAGTTTTTGGAGAGAACTGGAAGGAGCTGGACCAAATGCATTTATATGCATATTTGGGGGTTCTCATTCTGACCGGAGTTTACAAGTCAAAGGATGAATCAACAGCCAGTCTATGGGCTGCAGAGACAGGCAGGGCAATATTTCGGGCCACAATGTCTCTGGAAACTTTTCATATTTTCTCCAGAGTAATCCGATTTGACAATCGAGAGACAAGAGCTGTCAGACGGGAAACAGACAAACTAGCAGCTATTAGGACAGTGTGGGACAAGTGGGTTGAGCAACTTCCCCTGTTCTATAACCCAGGCCCTAATGTCACAGTGGATGAAAGACTTGTGGCATTCAGAGGTCGCTGCTCATTTAGGCAATATATGCCTTCCAAGCCAGCTAAATATGGCATAAAATTCTGGGCAGCATGTGATGCAAAAACCAGCTATGTTTTGAACATGCAGGTTTACACTGGAAAGCCAGCTGGAGGAGCCCCAGAAAAAAATCAAGGTACAAGGGTTGTGCTTGACATGTCAAATGGTCTCAGGGGGCACAACATAACCTGTGACAATTTGTTCACAAGCTATAACTTGGGTCAAGAACTTCTAAAAAGAAAGCTCACGATGGTTGGGACAGTTCGAAAGAACAGAGCTGAACTCCCCGCTGAGCTACTGGTGACAAAGAACAGGGACCCTCAATCGTCCATGTTTGCCTTTACAGACAATACAGCCCTGGTGTCCTATTGCCCTAAAAAGGGGAAAAATGTTGTGCTCATGAGCACTTTGCATAAAAATGCTGAAATCAGCACACGAGAGGACCATAAACCAACTATGATCCTTGACTACAATGCTGCCAAAGGTGGGGTGGACAATCTGGACAAGGTCACAGGGTCATACAGCACCAAGAGAATGACTGTGCGCTGGTCACTGGTCATCTTTTACAACATCATTGATGTATCAGCATACAACGCATTTGTCATTTGGACGGAAATCTTTCCGGAGTGGAATGTGTCAAAGCTGTACAAGAGGCGCATTTTCTTAGAAGAGCTGGGCAAGGCACTTGTGGTACCACATATACAACGAAGACAGCGTATGCCAAGGACCCAGCTACTGCAGCTGTAGTAAAGGAGATCCAGGAGAGGACTACACCCAGTACATCAGTGTGTGAGGTAAGTAAAAGTGTGTGTTTGTGCGAGTGCATGTTATATGTGTCTTAGGAGCATCAAAAAATATATTAACCATTTTATTCGTCTTTCTAGGTTGCTACTGGAGGAAAAAAGAAGAGGAAGAGGTGCCAGGTTTGCAAGCCATCTGATGATGTCAAAACGAGCATGACTTGTGTGAAATGTGCAAAATTTATTTGCACAAAGCACAGTCTGATGACATGTCCTTCATGTGTTGTGTAGATGACAAAACTAAAGTGTCTAGTTAATTTACATATATTCATTTTTGTGGTATTTCTGATTGTAT
>NC_056498.1:18744610-18748417 GCF_014905685.2 Nematolebias whitei
TCCATATATATAAATGTATATATATATCCATAAACATCCATTATCTTTTACCCTCTTCTTCCATTTTGGGTCAAGGGGGTCACCGGTGTCCATGTCCGGCAATCACTGTGCGAGGGGCGGGGTACACCCTGGACGGGTTGCAAGTCCATCACAGGGCCACATAGAGACCAATCAGCCTAACATACATATTTTTGGTCTGTGGGAGGACACCGGAGTACCCGGAGAAAATCCACGCATACACAGAGATAACATATAAACTTCACCCAGACAGGCCCCTGGACATCTTTGGTGGACCGCTGCACAGAGTTAGAAATTCATGCCTTATTTAGTGTCCATGAAGAGTTGGATACTTTGAATCGCAAACATAGTTGTGTGTTATTTCCTCTTTGTGAGTATTCCATGAGGGATTTGTTTATGGAAGTCTATTTTTTTCTCCAAGTCTTTTTAATTGTAAAACTATGCGTTACTGTATATGTGAAAAACAAACAAACAAAAAAAAAGTAAATATAGTAATATTAATGCTCTCTTGCTCATTGGAAAGGTAAATACACCATCTACATAAGCTATTGTGTTGCTTGATTTGATATTTGGTCCTTCCGTGGTCTCTTACCAACAAATCATACTTTTAAATTGCATTTAAAAGAAAAAGAAATATGTACTTACATAAAGTAAAAATAAGAAAAATAAGAACATTTTGTCAAATAACATTTTCCAAAAGAGTATTTATATCTTTTTCCAGGGCCATAAAAAATATAAGAGGCAACTATTGCATATGCTCGTGTGTGAGTGTGTACTTTGTGTTTTTACAGTGCGATTTGCAGAAATTGACAGAAGTCAGAATCAATAGTTTTAATAAAAATCTACAACTGATCAACTTTTTTATGGCAACCTGCTTATTATTATTATTTTGATTATTATTTTGATTATATTTACCACACAATAAAATAAGAAAACTCAAAAATGTCAATGGCTCATTCAATTAAAAAAACAACTTTGACGTAAAAATTGGCGTAGACAGCCATCCCCAACACATACTCTAAAACCTAACAGATTATATTATACTTTGTTTTGACATTTGGCAAAGTGATCTTTCAAAGAATACTACAGTAGTTTCAATTTACACATGAAAAGTTAAGAATTGTGATAGTTTAATAACTGTCTGTGGGTTACAATACACATTTCCATCTATCCAACTTATCCACAAACTGTTGTACAGCTTTTTGAGTATTATGAGTCTAATTTCTCTACATATCAGTGCAGCAGAAGAAAAAAAGTTTAATGAAACCATGCATTGTTAAAATTAGCATCTATTATGTAATACATGTACTTGAACTGTTTTTTGGGTAAAGTTTTAGACATGTAGCTATATTTGTGTTGGTGTGCAACCTTCCTGAATAAATCCAGCATTTAGCAAGTTTATATATTGGGCCAAATGTATGTTTTGTCAGCATCCTCTTTTACTATCCCGTTTACTCACGCTTGATTGTAGCAATATCCCTCTCAGCAAATAACTTGTTCGATGATGCAGCTTTTAATATAATTGCAAATTACTGCAGGGATGCTGCATAAGCCTGGAGGTGGAGAGTGATTCACTTACTTACTAACATGTTGCTAATACATTTTCTGACCTTGCAAGTCTGTTAGGAGACTATGTATGCACATATTCTATTACTTTCTGGCTCAGTTCCTTTGCTCAAGAATTCTGTTTAAGGGGTTTCTGTCTTAAACGGAACACAAAAACAAACATTAAATCTGTGACTCGTCTAGCAGATTCACCAAATTGCATTGAGAAAATGAAAAGAGGCTGTCTAAAGATCCATAAACAAAGTCCATGCTCAATAATCCAGGTATAAAATCCAACAATGTCCAATCAGGTCATCTGGATGGTTTCTTTTTGTTGCTGCTCCATAAAAAAAAAAAATTCAGTGCTTTTCTAAACTTGTAGGGAGCTGCTAGAGGACAACCTGCAAATCAACTTTAAGTCTAAGTACATTAGAAATGTCACTTAAACAGTTTATTGCTGTAATCTGAATTAATGCAGCAAGCTCAGTCAGGTTTGACTATTACAGGTGAAGGTCTTTTTGTGTTAATCTTGTTATATTTTACGTGAGTATGTTTTAAAATTGTAATACATAAATAGAAAATAGGATTAACATGGTTTTTGCATGGCCCTACATTTTTTGTCTTGTTTTTATAGGTCATTTTGTTTCGGTTCTGTTTCTACTTGCATTCTTTTTGTTAGTCACCAGCACAACAACTTTTTGTTTAGCTATGTACTCCATGATTCATTAATTAATTTGAATGCTCCAAGCTCTAGATTTTGAGTTATCGTAAATTTGACATAGAAATGATCCTATTTAATAGCAAAGTCTGAACTTCACCTACGATGTAGTGTACAGCTTTTCAACTGATAACCTTTGCCAACTTGTTTGCATCGTAAAGAGAAAATTGAGAATCTGCATGGAAAGACATTTTATGAAAGGGATATGTTTTGTAAGGGTGACGCAGTGGAGAAGTTGTTAGCACTGCTGCCTTTCAGCAAGAAGATTGCTGGATTGAATTCTGGCCAGGGGCCTTTCTGGGTGGAGTTTGCATGTTCTCTCTGTGTATGCGTGGGTTTTCTGCGGGTGCTCCGGTTTCCTCCCACAGACCAAAAACATGTATGGTAGGCTGATTGGTAACTCTAAATTGTCCCTAGGTGTGAGTGAAAGAGTGAAAGGTGGCTTTCTGATGGACTTGCGACCTGCCAAGGGTGTCACTCACCTCTCACACAGTGATGGCTGGACATGGGCATCAGTGACCTTGCAACCCTAAAAAGAAAAAAGGGTAAAGATGATGGATGGATGGATGGATGAATGGATGCTTTGTTTTTAGAGCAGGGTTCAGCAAACGGTGAGTCAAATTGCAACAGACAGACTTCCAATTTGGTGTGTGGCTGCATCTAAGTAGAAGAAAGTTTCCTTTCAAAAGTTGGGTTGCTTTGTCAAAATCTAGGATGGCCACAAAATAGGTCTGGTCAAGAAGGCCCACCAGCATCTCATACTTCCTTAGGAAGCTGCAGCAAGCTGGACTTGGGAGCTCTGTTCTGAGGAGCTTCTATTGCTGTGTGGTGGAGAGCGTTCTCTGCACCTGCATCACGTTTTGGCACGGCAGCTGCGCTGCTGCTGAGAGGATGGCCCTGCAGAGGGTGGTTAAAGCTGCACAGAAGACTGTGGGAAGCAGCCTTTCCACCACCTTGGACCTCTACACATCACAATGCAGGGGGAGGGTGCTCCGCATCATGAAAGACTCCACTCAACCTGCACACAGTCTGCGCCATCCCCTCCCCTCAAGCAGGTGGCTGAAGAGCATTCAAAGCAAGACCACCAAGCTCAGAAACAGTTTTTTCTGACTGTAGAACTCAAGCTGCACTTAATTCAGCTTCATTTAACTTTTTTTTTAAACTATATATATATATATATATATATATATATATACATATATATATATTAGGGATGGGGCAGATGCGATCCAGAATCGGCCTCCGATACCAGCATAATTTACGTATCGGATTTTCCGATCCTCCTGCCGATATTTCCGATCCATGATGTATGTTGGCTTCAAACTATGGAATGTATTTCCTGAACGGCGGCGTGTCTCATGAATCCAGAGTAATAAGACCCACCTCACATTCAGGAAATCCAGTTCATAGTTTGCACATATGTATACACACACACACACACACACACACATACATATATATATATATATATATACACACACATACATATATATATATATATATATATATATATATATATATATATA
>NC_056498.1:18748517-18750987 GCF_014905685.2 Nematolebias whitei
ACATATACATACATATACATACATATACATACATATACATATACATACATATATATATATATATATATATGAAACTGTATCTTAGTTCTTATATCACGTAAAAGTAGTTTCCTCAGCTGACTGAAATGAGCCTTGTTGTGGTCAAGATTATTCCTTGGTGACGAGGATCCATCTTACACACACTTATCTAAACCTGTGTTCCCAGTGCTTGATTTCTGTTCATCAGTTCTGCTCCTGACATGTACACTCTCACCTGTTTTTGTTCCTCCTAAGGTATTTGTTTCATCAGTCTAATCCCTTATATTTCCTTTCCATCAGCGAATCCTTAAGTTTGACCATTGCTGTACTGTAGCATTGCAGGGAAACCTGTGAGATGTATCAACAGTTTATTATCATGAGCCACCAAATACTAAAGGACAATTTGTTTTGTGTGTGTGTGTGGGGGGGGAGGGGGTCTGGTTTTTTTTATTTTTATTTTTTTTAATATATGATATTTTCTTACCAAAATATCTCATGTACTACAGGAAATATTGTATTGCGTTGAAACTTGAAAAAAAAAAAAAAAGTGACAGAATAACTTTTGGAGCCAGTTCAAATCAGGATGACTGCTACAAACAACTCTCCTTAAAATAAAAAAAAAATGGCTATAACTCAGTTTTGTTGTTTTTTTTGATAATGAACAATTCTGTTTATTTTTTAGCACAAAATTGTCTCAGTCCAAAACTCGTGGATGAAAGTCAGTGGGCGATGTGCATTCCTTCCAGCAATGCTGAGTCCTTTTTTGGGGGGTTACAACTCAAAGGACTAACAGATTGAGTGATCCTACCCCACTCCCCTCAAAACACACACAACAAAAGAAGTCCCTGCTGCTTTCATTGCAAACAAACAAAAAAAAGAGGTGAAATACAGGACAACACTTATTCTTAAGATAAACAGAAATATAAAGCCTCCTTGCAGCAGAGTTTTCTGAAGTATTTTACAGTCGGACTCAAGTACTTTTCGTTGGCAGGGGCAGCTGGTTGCTATAGAAACCGTGCATCTCATCTTTCTGATAGAACCATTTCCATGGCTTTTGTCCAAAACAGTGATCCAAGGAAAAGTTAACTTACAGTAACTAATCAGACATTACGTTGAGTAAATACTGTTCCCTGTTTTACAGTACAGTACTGTACATGCATGTGCCTAAAGTATTGTACAGACACTGTATACCTTCAGATGGAAAGAACTTTACCTTGCTGCGTGCAAAATTTAAATAAGGTTTTGATGCTATCTGAGACTTTGTTGCCCATATAATAAGCATCTCTGGCTATGCTTCTGTGATTCATTTGCTTGAGGGCACCTTAGAGTTTCAACTCATTGAGTTGAAGGAGGCACTGAGATGGGAAGGTCCCTGCAGCAAAATGTATGAATCAAGCCAATTCTTGATTACACAAGTAAAACAAGCAAAATTAAAAGAACATACGCAGTTGTGAGCTGTCCCCCCAAAAAGCTAGTTTATCAACATTTGCTTCAATTTAACTGCAGTGGGAGAACAAGTTTTCTAAAATAAATTGGAGTACACAATAAAATGCACCTCCAAATCATAGAAGACCCTTGCAAATATAGTTTCAGTAACAAGGTACTGAATTAATAAAGTCCACATCTAAAGCTTTAATAACCTGTCAGATAAAGTCAGTTTAAATGGTCCACTGTGGGTATACTCACCTAGCCTCTAATGCAATAAAAAGCAAAAAGCACAATATGTTTACAGAGTGGCCTAAAGGGAAATGTGTCATTTTATAGGAATACGTCTTACTCAGACATAATTTAACTGTTTTTAGGAGGCCAAGTGTTCATCCGTCAGTACTAATGTCAATAGTTGAAAACGTTCCTGTCAGCTACACAGTGAAATACTCAATTTTGTTGTCACTCTGTTTTAAAAATGATGAATGTAAGGAGAGTCTTTCTAACAATAGATGATACATGCATGGATCTGAATAAATGATTTCATTCTTCTGCCTCAAAAGTTCAAACACAACAAACAGCTTTTTCGTGCTCATTTTAAGGTTCACGTTTCAAAATCACAAACAGGTCGTTTTATAAATGCATGCAGTCAAAGCTGAAGGAGCAGGAAGGTTTTGCTCATGTCCGTGTGTTTCTTTGTCTGTACATTTATCAAAATATTTCATGAACTAGAGATTTTAGTGAAACTATCATTGTTCATCTTTTGGAGTCAGCTACATTTAGGATGGCCACCACATGTTAGTCGCCTCAGCAAACACAAAAATGACTATAGCCCTACTCACACGGGATTAGTTTTACATGCTATTTGTAATAATTACAGAGATTGTCAGTGTTGTTAATCCCGTGCAAATCAGCCATGTTAGTAAATTGTAAAGTAAAAATTCCCCTGCAAATTACCTACTATATTTTGCTGAACTCCAAGATCCCGCAATAATACTAATCCAATGTGAATAGGCATCTCTGTGAT
>NC_056498.1:18750997-18755388 GCF_014905685.2 Nematolebias whitei
GCATCATTGTAGTGCACAAATAACCTTTTGTGTCCCGGACCAGGAAAAGCCTATCGACCTGTAATGGAACACACAAGCAACACACAAGCGGATGTTACACAATACGCAGCGCATTAACATCTTATCTAGAAGATGTCTGTAAATTTCAGTTAAATCTCGGGCTTTGGTTATCATGTGCGAATGTGCCACATAAAAAGCAGACGTTGGAGAGTAATTTATTTTTTACATGTAGTCCCTAGGTAAAACTAATCCTGTGCGAATAGGGCTTATGATGAAGTACTTTTTATAGCTTTTGAGCAAACATTTGTTGTAGTAGTACCTTAAAGTTATATCCAATTTATTCTGGGTGCTAACCTAAAGCATGAGATCAGTTTTTGAAACTAACTAACTATGTTAAGTCAATTACATCTGTGTTTTAAAGAAATATCTTCTAAACCACTACATACATTTTAATAAATCTCAAAAAGTTATCACTTTTTGAGATTTATTCACAAAGTGCATCTACATTTGACTACTTTTTGGAATTAGATATCGATACAGATATCAAACTTAGAATTGTTGAGTATTAGCTGAAAGTTATGCCCAAAACATTTACTCTGTGCTATAAATTAAGCACTTTTTATTTTTTTAACTTAAAATATTGCTTATAACTTATGGGTTTGATTCTGTCTGTTGGTACATTTTTATCAAATAACCACTGGATCTGCAACATTAATTATTGAATGGCTGCCTCAGCTAATCTTAGCAAACACAAAATGCAACAGCTTTTTTTAAATTTACAGATACTGTGGTAACATTTATTGTGGAAGTAGCTGAGAGTCATTGATCAATCATCATTGCCATAGAATGTACAGTATTTTATGGTCTCTCTTCTGGCATGGTGGTGCAGTTGGTAGAGCCTCTCAGTGAGAAGGTCACTGGTTCGAATCCTGGCCCGGTACCTTTCTGGGTGGAGTTTGCATGTTCTCTCCGTGCATGTGTGGGTTTTCTCCAGATATTCCAGTTTCCTCTTACAGACCAAAAAACATGCATGTTAGGTTGATTGGTAACCCTAAATGGTTGCTAGGTGAGAGTGAGAGAGTGAATGGTTGTTTGTCTCGTTTGTCTCTATGTGTCTCTGTGATGGACTGGAGACCTGTCCAAGATGTCCCCCGCCTCTCACACAGTGACTGCTGGGCACTAGTGACCCCCGTGACCCAAAAAGGAAGAAGCAAGTAAAAGATAATGAATGGATGGATGGTCTCTGTTTCTAGCTCCTTACTGGCCATCTGTATTCTGTTGATAATCATTACACATGTTGTTGTTCAATAATCACTTCTTCTAATACAGTACACGCAGTATACTCCATAGTTCTTGATTTGATTTAATTTCAGTTCTACTCATGATTGGTCATTTTTCAGCTTCTTACTTATCTGCATTTGGGACCATCCAACTACAACTCACCATCTACTAAATCTGGTTTAAACTAGCCTTTTAGTGACATGATCTGGTGTTAGTGTGGCAGAAAGTCTCAGGGGTAAAAAAAAATTATTATTTATTTTAAACAAGAACAAAGACATAAGTGCTGATGGGGCAGCACAGCTTAGTTGAACCAGGAGGAGAGCAAAACGTAAAGCAGACACAGACCAAGACACTATGACCGGATAATGCCCGGATATCAGAGTAGTGGCAAGACACAGACTAAATGCAGTTACTAATGAGGCTGAGTGGGAAACACCTTGGATAATTAGGATTCAGGACAGGTGTGCACAGGAGCAGAAACACAAGGAAGAGAAAAACATAGGGAGGTGCAGAAAACACAACAGACAGACATTTAGGTTCTGATTACAGTGCACACTCCTACAGATTTAGCAGTAAACATATAATTTTAAGTACATTTTGGTGTGAAAATAATTGTTGATGACACCTGTACAGCCACATTTGTAACCAAATACATTAATTATTACCAACTTGTCTATATTTTTTTCTTAGCAAGGGCTAGGTCCATGGTTTAAATAATACAATTGTTAATTTTAGATTTATGATACTTTCATTGACTGAAAACAAAAACGTGAAATTGTTATTTTCTTCCCAGTTAGGTGAAAGTGCTCATCTTAAGCTCAGGCACTGAAGGCAAATTGCACAATTTATATTTTAGAAAATTACATTATTCATGTAATGACCAGTTGTGTACTATTACTATCATACCCATCACAGGGCAGCCGACTTGGGACCAGAAAGTCACGGTTCAACTCCCCACCATGCTCACATGTCATGGTTTCCCTTAGCAAGACATCCAATCCCTAATTCCTCCCTGGGTGGTTACATAGCTGCCCACTGCTCCACCTGGTTGTATCACAGGTGTAATGGGTTAAATGCAGATAATTAATTTTGTCACTGTTTGGGAAAATACAATGATGACAACATAGCACTTATATTTTATTAACCTTTATTTAACCATTACAGCACTTATAGTATTAATTAGCAGTTATATCAGTAGTTCAGATATTTGAACTATAGGCTTCTGTAAAAAAAGTTATGAACAAATATTAGCTTTTGGCGAAAGGGAGGGTGGGAGTTCAAGAAAATTGCTGTTCTTTTCTGGAGTGTCCACTTCAGCAAAAAATACTTAAGAGAGCAAAACAGTGAAATGCTCTTTGTAATATTTGCCAAATCCTCAAATGCCAAATCTCTGGGAAATATTTACTGAGAAATACTAAACAACTGTGTTCATCACTTGTCTGCAAGAATAGACAATAAAATTTGGACACCATTTTGAGGCATCTCCACAGGCAGGTCAACAGTTGTAACCACACAACTTCAACTAACTAAAGGATATTTAAAAAGGCTTATGCATTTTTTAAATTTCCAAGTCAATATATATACCATGCTTTGCGCCGTACATGTTGCACCGCCGTCTAAATCGCATCAGTCCAAATATGTCTAATAAAGTGGAAAAAAACAAATGTCTCTTCGCCGCATAAGTTGCATCTATTATGCGTCACCGCTGACAACCTGCAAATGTGGGCCGGTGTTGTACCAAAAATCAATTGACTGCCAAATGGTGGCTGCGGGAGCATGTACGGGAGGACTTTAACAATAATTTAACAAGATTAACACTTAAAAACAATTATTTGTTTGCTCAATATTAAAGGTGTGTCTCAGATGAACTTTTCCTTAATAAAAGCACTTTGAAGGTCAAATCAGCTGCATTTCAAAAGCCGATACATGGAAGCAGGAGCGCGCAGAGTGAGGACTCGCCGTGCATTTCTTCGAAATTACCAAAATAACCACCTAAAAACAATTATTTGTTTGCTCGACATTATAGCAAATCTGTGTCTCAGTTGAACTTTTCCTTAATAAATACACTTTAATGGTTAAATCAGCTGCATTTTGCCTGGGTGATGCGGCGAAATGCAGCTGATCTGACTTAGTTCCGGAGCGAGACGAAGGTGGCGTTGTATGGTAAGCCAAGTGTCTCTTTAATAGCCACTTTTATCTATTAATGAGACACTTGGCTTGCCATATTACTCGAGGGCCCTCTAGCAACTGAAAATGGTAGTGTTCTATATTTTCCATGTCGAAATTAATGCAATTGTCAGATCTCAGCAAAAAAATTGGGTTATAAATATGGGAAAAAAACACATATTAGTCACTTCAGTGTATAAGTTGCAGGACCTGCAAATTTATGCAAAAAGGTGCAAACTATATGGCAAAAAATACGGTAAGTTTGTGAACACTCAATGCTATTTTTTCATTAGTTAAAAGCATAAGTTATGGTTTCTGTGATTCTTTGCTGCATTTAACAACACTTACTATCCACTCCTATCATAAACCAGAGATAAAACAGCCAACATACAATAAATAAATAAAAATAAACTTTTTGTCCAACCTTCAAGAAAACAAATTACAAGGAAGTCACACTCACTTGCTTCATGTTTTCTGTTGAAAAAGACCTTTTTGAATCTAAAGTGTAAAGAGAAGATGATTTTAATGATAATCAACTTTGTTTTTATGCAAGTCAGTAAGACTACACCGCCTCCCAACACAAACATACAACTTTTCTGAAAGTCCAAGCTGTTAAACGTGGCAATCCTCCTCCTCCTCCTCCTTCTCCTCTGGCAAACTGGACAGAGCTGCATTCATTAGTTAACTCTGTGCTCTTATATAATATTTACAAGCAGCAGTTATGTGGCTTCAGAGCTTTGAGTTGGGTCAGACTGCAGGAGAGCTGGCTCACTGAACTGCTTGTGCTGATTCAGCAATCACACTGTTTTCATCCATTCATTATTTTTACCCGTTTCTTCCATTTAAGGTCACGGGGGTCACTGGTGCCCATATCCAGCCATCACTGTGCAGAGGTGAGGGACACCCTGGACAGGTCCCCAGTCCATCACAGGGACACATAGAGA
>NC_056498.1:18755488-18761187 GCF_014905685.2 Nematolebias whitei
CTGTTCCTTGTATTGTTATATATATTTATCTTTCTATATGTATTTCTATTTATATATATATATCAGTTTAACTTGTGTGGTTACAAATGTTGTTCTGCTTGTAGAGATGCCTCAAAATTGCCCTGACTATGATATTTCTCCTGCTATGTTTTATTGAACTATCGCAGCAGAGAGGATTCAAATATTTTGGAAGTTTTCACCAAGCAGACAGTCATACATATTTAAATTAATTTGGACCCTGATGTCAACAAGTTCCATAAAATGTAATAATTTACAATACTGCACAAGCTTGGTTGTTTCTTATTGCTTTATTGCTGTGTTATTTTTTATTATTACAATTTTTTTACAGTTTTGATATTTCTGATGCTATTCTTTTAGAACATGCAAGCAGGTAGTTGTATTAAAAAATACACACAAAATACTGGACAGTTTGCTAAAAAGTACAAACTTGTTTGCTTACTGTTTGATAAAAATGTTTGATTAGAGTAATACCTGATATATTTTGAATCATTACATGTATCACTAATCAGATTATGTCCAGATTCACCATATTCTCCTGCATTAACCACACTTTTATTTCTTTTTTTTTATTGCCCTTAAACCCAATGACACCACCTTCCATATGCAGATGGGAGTGCGATTTTCACACTCCAGTATAAAAAGGTCACATCTTCGTTGCCAGAGCTCCCAACATGGTTGTGTCATAATCACGGTGAAAGCTTCAGGGCTTTAATGCTAGAGCTTAACAAACGATTGTTGTTTGTTTAAAAGTGAGAGGTCAATTTTTTTTTGAAACCACAGTTTTGACAATATAAAAACATATTACCAAAATGAGAAAAAATCCCTATCACTTATTTTTGGCCCTTTTTCAACGTACCATTGTAATAACTTCTTAATCAAACTTATGGTTATTCTCAGCAAACAAAGTTTTTTGGGTTATTATTCACTATAATTCTGCACAGGTTCTGATTTATTTCTAGTGATAGTGAATGGTCAAATCTTTTCCAAGGAACCCCATTTCAACTTATCTCAACAATTTCTTTAACTTACTGGTTTTTAAGCTTCGGCATTGTTCCCTGGATTCATAACCACAACAAAGTTTTACAAAATCATCACCTGCAAAGGTTAAAAAGAAGATGTGAGCAATATGTTTGCATGCAATGGATCACAAAAAGATAACACAATACAATCTAACTTTATTTATAAAGCACTTTAAAAACAACACAGTTGGCCCAAGTACACTGATAACACATAAAAGCCAGCATAAATCACCTGAAACTGTCAAAGTAATGAGCTGTTAAAATCATAAAAACAGTAAACAGTTATTAAAAACAGTCAAACTAACATTACAATCTGAGGTGAAAGGCAAAGAGAAAAAAATGCATTTTCAAAGAAGATTTAAAAACAGAAAGTGAGCCAGCTTGTCTGATGTGCAAAGGCAGCTTGACAGACAGATAAAAGATAGAAGCAAGAGTATTGTATAGTGTTAAATTATTTTCAATTAAATCCTGTAGTTTTTTTGGCACAATGTATTTTGGTGTTTCTTGTCATTGATACTGGATTTTCACATGACTGTCTGTGTGTGCAAGTCTGTTTAATTCTATTATAATATGAAAAAAAAACTCATTGCTAGGGCTCCAGCGACTTTCCATTAAATCATTATAAAAAATCATTTATTTTTGTTGAGCTCCTCTCTGTAATATCTCAGACGTGGTTCACAGCTGTGTGAAAATATGTGAGACGGCCCTGTCCCAGGATCTAATAGGTCATTTTAATCAGTTAGTTTATCAAGTCCCCAATTAGCCTGTCGTGAAATGAAATGGTGTGTTGGGGCCTCCTCATTGTGCATGCTGTGTGTAGTTCTGTGATTACCACACAGCGCCTGCAATGTGGAGGCTGAGGCACGCAGATTCGCCTCACATGTGGTGGCTGCAGAGTCGCATGAAATAAAAGGGACGCTGTTGTTCTGTTCACATTATTACCACACATATTGGTGGAAGCACTGTGGTTGTTAGAGCCATTTTGACATTGAATTGCCAATTTTTTTTCAAACCTTTACTGCAAAACACAATTACAAGCATATACAAACATATTTGCAACACATTGGAACCAATGTCTCAAATAAAGAATACAGTGGCACGTGATATTGATATTGCATGACCACACTTCTTGTACTCTGCTGCCAATGACTTATTCATGATGAGCTGTGAATGTAGGAGGTTAATTCCTCGGTAGCTATACAGAAACTGAATCCATCTTAAAAAATGTTGTCACGTTAAAGTCAGTGCATACATCTGGGGTGGTGTCCACTTTGGTCAATGGCGCCCGAAAAAGGGTTGTACAACACGATGTCCATATGAAAATCACATGGGACCCATTTGCTGTCAACTGGGGCCTTATGTATGAAAGAGTGTGCATCTTTCATACAAAAAGTTAAAATATGGACCAAAGTGGAAAAATTAATGCACATTGAAATATTCAGATTTAGCAAACTGTGCACATGCATATTTCCAGACAGCCTTACTTCATACATCCCAATGAACATGGAACTGAGCACACATGAAACGCCTCCCCTGAGACCCGAAATCTTGAAGAGCATGTTTTTTTTTTGTTTTGCTATTTGGGCTGATTGGGACCTGATGAGGGTAAAATCAAATAATTATCATTTTACATGATGTAGTTTCTAAGGAAAATAATGTCCATGTATGAGGATATTAGGAGTTTTCATTGAGCAGGCTTCTGTTCTGTAGCATGCTTCATATTTCAAGTTTTCCACCTTTGGCAGATGTGCATTAAAAGTTCTAGAATTGCGACGCACAAGGTGGCTGCATGTTGGAGCAGCTCTGTTACTTTCATTCTGAGATTTTGATTTTGGAAACTTTAATCTTTTTTTGGATGTAAATCACATTTTTTGGATGATTGTTTCTTCTGGTATCAGATGCTGTGCAGCTGGAAGGATTTTTACTGAAATTTTTTAGTTTTGGACATTTGTTATGATGCGTAACCATGGCAACAAGGCAGTTTTCTACAACCAACAGCAGCTGATTAACATCTTAAAAGCTCAAATAATATCTCAACTACAGCCCCAAATCTCAAATGAGTGGAAAAGGGTGTTCTGTGGACGCATCTACCTGCCAGCTGTGCTCGAGTGCCTGACCACTGAGAACCTGGAACTAGCAGGAAACACGGCTCATGACAGCGGAAGGACAGGCTCGTCCCTCGGCAAGTGCAGCCGTCCGTCCGCAGCGACGAGGAGCTCAGCAGACTGCTGGGAGGAGTGGCCATCGCTCTGTGAGGAGTGGCCATCACTCTGGAAGGAGTTCTGCCCAGCATTCGGGCAGTCCTACAGGCCGGGGGAACCGAGAGGCCAGCCGAGTCTGGGCGGACGGATCGGACGGCATCTGCAGCCAGTTTCTTAGGATCCAATGTGGGATGGACCTTTACAAGAGATCCTTCCTGTCTACAGCCATCAGCATCTATAACATATCTTGAAATGAGGATAACGAGTTACAACAACAAATAATTTCCCTTTGGGATTAATAAAGTATTTTTGAAATGTTTAATGGAATTAGTCCTCCTGCAGAATGAAACATTGGATACTGCCATCACTGGACACTTTTCCTGTGGACTAAAATGTCTGGGTCGTCTTCCAGCTCTGAAAAGTTATAGTAGTCATTGTCACGCTGAGCCAAGAAGGTCATGGCCACTTCCATACAAAATTCAAGGAACTGCATATGTTCTTCTTTGATGTGTCACACAGTGAGGTCTTTGGGGTACATCTGATGATTAAAGTCAGACCGGTAATGTGCATTAGCATCCGCAGTGTCCATTTCTTTGTACTACTACCCATGTGATAGTAACTCATCATTCTATCAACAAGGTAAACTCTACCCATCTAAGAGTTGTATTCACAGACTACTTGGTCGTGAGATGGTCACATATCGTTTCAGTTTTTTGTCCCATCTCTGGTAAGTGTTTTCTGGCTCTCTAGCATGAATAGCAGACATCATCAATACTGGTTCATTGTCATTCCACTTTATCACGCAAATCTTTCCATCCTCAGTGGTAACTAGTGCTGAGATACTTCTTCCCTGTGACCCAAAAAGGAAGAAGCAGGTAAATATGATGGATGGGTGGACAGACGGATGGATGGAAGGATGGATGGATGCTTCTTAATCCTTTGTTCCACACCTTGGCTGGACTTGAAGAAATTATCACAGTAATCATTATTCTAGGATGCAAAGTTTGAGACAGACAATTTATTGCCAAGCCTCCCAAACCCAGATCCTCTGGATCTTCAATATGCTCAAGGAGTACACCTGCACCTTGATAAATGTCAGTTGAACACAACACCATCTGCTGTTGCACAAAGTTTTCATGCCAATTGGGTTTGATTTCATTGGCAGATATTGTCGACACGGACAAGCTCATTTGGAATCATCTGCTTATTAATGGAAACACATTCTGGTTAAGCCAGAGATTTTCAGCATTTCAGAATGTGTTTCAGAAAAGGCTACACTTTCCAGAATGTATCACATTCTGGAACATCATCATCAGAGTCCATTGAGTGATTGCCTTATTCTGAAAAATGTGTCACGTGTGAACTTTTCAGAAATGGCAGAGGGACCAGTACATTCTGATGGCAGTATACGATATGCAATACATCAAAATACAGGCACCAAAAAATGATAAATTTCATCAGCTGATATATTGAGTGCATCCCCACTTCAAGCCAGTGATGTAGTAATAGAACAATCTGCAATTCATCCATCCATCCATCCATCCATCCATCCATCCATCCATCAAATGTTTATCAATATACTGTTTATTTTCTCTTTTAATGGACACAGGGATGAAAAACAAAGAAGAAAATAAAGGCAGAAAAGAACACAAATCACCATCATTGAAGTCTGCCTCTAGACCTGCGGAAAGAAAAAAGACAAAACCAAGAAACCACAACAACAAACAACACATGCATGTATAACGATACTTATAACATCATTAGAAAGTATTTTATACAGTACATGGTAATACAAGATGTATTTAGTGGCCACTGCAACCAAACTGAGTGTGTATCTGATAAACACCTGAATCTAAACACCTGTGTGAGCATGCTTGTCACTATAATGTTTCTCCATAAATCAATAATACTGTTTTATGTAGTAGGCCTAGTGGGTCTAGCCCTCTTTGTCCTGCACAGTTTCCTTGTCATGCTCAAACTGGGCTTGATTTGGTGTTAGCGGAGAAGTGGTTGAAATGAGTTTCCTCCGCAGGGTAGCTGGACTCTCCCTTAGTGATAGGGTGAGAAGTTCAGTTATCCGGGAGAGACTTAGAGTAGAGCCGCTGCTCCTCCACATCGAGTGGAGCCAGTTGAGGTGGTTCAGGCATCTGGTGAGGATGCTCCCTGGACGCCTCCCTAGGGAGGTGCTTCGGGCATGTCCGACTGGGAGGAGACCCCGGGGAAGACCCAGGACACGCTGGAGAGACTATGTCTCTCGGTTGGCCTGGGAGCACCTTGGAATCCTCCCAGAAGAGCTGGAAGACTGGAAGATGTGGCTGAGGAAAGAAATGTCTGGACCTCCCTGCTCAAGCTGCCGCCCCCGAGATGTGACTCCGGAATAAGTGGAAGATAATTAATTAATTAATTAATTAATGGATGGATGGATGGATGGATGGATGGATGGATGGATGGATGGATG
>NC_056498.1:18761197-18769901 GCF_014905685.2 Nematolebias whitei
GGATGGATGGATGGATGGATGGATGGATGGATGGATGGATGGATGGAGAATCTTTCATAGCTAAGTTGTCTCCACCAATTACCCCAGTAACTGCATAACTCTTCATAGAGAAAGACGTGGAAAAATAAGAAGAGGAAAAGTCAAATACAAATCTGTAGATTTATTGATAAAACATACTATATCTGCATGTACTGAAGCAAACTATTGTTTTCTAACAAAATAATCCCAAAACACAATTTCATTCTCACATTTTGTTGCTATCATTTATTATACCGGTTCAATATTATCAACATACATAACAAAACTAAGTCTCTCTGTCCACATAAAAAAGATCATCAAGTTTAGTGGTATAGTAAATCGTTATAGTTAGTAACTTTTGTCAAATTTGACTTCCATAACAAGCATTGAACACTTTTATACCTGAACAACAATCAGTCATGAAATTTGATTGGAATTTTTACCTGAACAAAGTTTGGATCGAGAGTTGCCATCTGGACCTCTGGGTGTGTCGTCTGCCATCTTGAATCTAACCTGTAAAGTATTATACTCTTCAGACACTATGTGGCAGTATAATGCCCTTGTATGTGGACACCTCATGTATCAATGGTACATATGCACGACAAGGTTGCATACACCAGGTTCCATACACATCAGGATGTATCAAAATGAATGTTGCGTGAAAATGTGCATATATTTGCGCACATTTTTGACCTGCTGTGAGAATATGCTTACCTCCACGCAAACTTTTTCAGTCCACTGTATCAGATTACAAAATACTGAAACACATGAATCCACCAAAATATGACTCTGTTTGGTTTTCTGAACTTAAAGGGTATTCAAATTGTTTTTTTTTTTTCTTCACCAGTCTGGACATTTATGGTTTAAATCCAAACAAGGAAACTGGACTACATTTAACAGCCTCACTTCAATGTAAACTGTAAAGTTTCTTATATTTTTGACATATATAGATGTAAATACACGTCAGTGATCTCACACATGCGAGTTGTACAGACAGAGGAGCATTAAATGCATGAATTGTCTAAGAGGCATTTCATTTTCACTGAGAAGAAAACAATGTCTGATCAGCAAACTAATTCAGAACATCTCATCTCTGATGACTCCTCAGGTTGATGAGGTGTACACCATCACATATATGCCCATAAAGACCTGAATGAAGTTGGACATAATTGTGGGACAATGACAGCTGTGGTGCTGCAGGGCAACATCACCAATAGAATAACTGAGAGGCAGTATGTTTTCAGGGGTCACACCAACAAAATACTGATCAGGTTTTCTGTCCCTGAGCCGGGCCAGCAGGATGGGATGACATCATCCATATGATCCCCTGCGATATAAAATTTCCCCACATAGAGGAGAAATAACTTTGATTCTCAGTGACTCGTTTTGTTACATCAACTATTTAAAGAAAAAGCTTTTAAGCTGTACCAAGCTCCTGAGTGCCTCAGTGTTTACAGTAATTATTTATCAATACGTGTCAAAAGTTGGGAATGCATTAGAAAGGCTCCACCGGGAGATCTGTGCCACCCAGTTTACTTCATTCAACAGCAACACACACATGTTTTACAGGTGTGACAAACATGTTTTTGCACCCCACTACTCATTTAGGATTGGAATTCTTCGTGTTTCTGCATCTAGACATAATTTTTTAACATGCATAGACAAGAATCTCACATGCAAAATATATTTGCATCTATTTTACGTTTGGATGTAGGCGTGTCAAGGGAGGAGTCAGGTATTCCCTCATGTGCGCTCAATTCCACGTCGATTGGGATGTACAAAGAAGTGTGCTTGGATTCATGCGTACACATGGTTTCATACATCTGAATTTATTTGTGTGTACACTGTTTTCTTGATTTAAGTGTATGCCATGTTTCAGTAAGAAATCAATGCAAGTCATTGTACATGAGGTCCCAGGCCCTTGTAAAGTAAAATTTAGTATTGTGGTCTAAACAACCCAAAATGTGATGAACTCATGTGAACTACAGGTCCCAGGAGGACCTGCATGTGCAATTATCCATTCTACATGGTCATAAATGATGTCTTAATGCATAAACGTTGAGAATTTTGTGAAATGTGTATCAGAGATGCTCCTAAGTTTATGGAGGATAAACATGTACTTGCCATACGTGCACTAAAAGGAGCGGGACTGCTGGTACAGAGGCTAGAGAAGGCAAACCTGTGATTGAGAAGTTGCTGGTTCAAATCCCCTGACCGTTACATCAAATTTTGGGTGGGAAAGGTGAAGCACCTACTAGATGCCAGCCCTTTGCTCCACATGTCAGGAAGGGATCAGGTGTAAAAACAAATGCCAAATCTTCATGTGGGTTCGCTTGCTGTGGTGACATCAGAGAACTGGAGCAGCTGAAAGGAAAGCAAATTGCGCTAAGAGGAGTGATTGTGTGTGAAACTAGCAGTTGACATTAAGCGAAGTAAATCGGGGAGCTGATCTGAAAGTTTCACATTTCAAAAGTTGAGGCATTTCCAACTTTATGCTTGTACCCCCTGGGTTCAGGAAACCAAAAATATTTCATAATTCCTGTAAACACAGTGACACTCAGGAACTCGGTGGAGCTTAGAGACTTTAATAAAAGTCTGATGACAAGAAACAAGTACTGTATTTTCCGCCATAAACGTCGCTCCACCCTATAAGTTGCATGAGTCCAAATATGTCTAATAAAGTTGGAAAATCCATAAATATGTCACTTCGCTGTACACATCGCATCTATTATGTATCACCGCTGGCGTGTTGCGTTTGTTACGCGTCATCACTGACAACTCGGAAATGTGGGCCGTTGTTGTGCCAAAAATCGATTGGCTACCAAATGGCAGCTGCTGGGGTGTGCAGGGGAGGACTTTAATAAGTACTTAACAAGATTAACACTTAAAAACAATTATTTATTTGCTCGAAATTATAGTAAATGTGTGTCTCAGTCTAACTTTTGCTTAATAAATGCACTTTGACAGTCAAATCAGTTGTATTTCAAAACCCGATTTGCAGAAGTTGGCACATGCAGAGGGACAAGCTGTTCATTTCTTTGAAATTTAACAAGATAATCACATAAAACAATTTATTTGTTTGCTCGACTTTATAGTAAAGGTGTGTCTCAGTATAACATTTGCTTAATAAAAGGACTTTAACGGTCAAATCAGCTGTATTTCAAAAATATTCGCTGCATTGGTGCTCCGGGAGTGCCCAGACGGGAAGGAAAAAAGGAAGGAAGAACGCTGCGTGTTTCTTCGAAATTTAACAAGAAAAGCATCTAAAACAATTATTTGTTTGCTCAAAATTATAGCAAAGGTGTGTCTCAGTTTAACTTTTACTTAAAAAATGCACTTTAATGGCCATATTAGTTGCATTTCACCGGGGCAATACAGCAAAATGAAGCTGATGACGGTTGCTCCAAGCAGAGTCAGAGTCAGAGATTTTTATTGTCATACACACCTCATGTGGTACATGTGGTGGAGCAAAATTATGTACACAGTGTCCCAGTTACATCCAACAATAAAATGTAAAAGAAAAACAATGATATTATCTAAGATATGAATTAAGAAAAACATCAACTAAATATACACTAAGCACTAATAGCGTAAAAACATTACATGGAACATCAGCACAAACATGAACATGAGTCTGTGTAAGCAGAAGAGCACGCATGAACACATCAGCATTGAAACAGATCAGCAGAAACATGATGTGATTTTTCGCAGTGATTATTCTGGTTAGAGATTCATGAGTCTAACAGCCTCAGGGTAGAAGCTGTTCCACAGTCTAGAGGTTCTATACTTAATGCACCTCAACCTCCTTCCTGAGGGGAGTGGGGCAAAAAGTGTGTGTGCTGGGTGAGTGGGGTCCTTCATGATGCAGGTGGCCCTCTTCCTGCATCTGGAGGTATAGATGTCTGCAGAGAGTGGTGAAGGCTGCACAGAAGACTGTTGGAGTCAGTCTCCCCACCATCACAAAGCTTTTCTTTCTGCAGCTGTGTAGCCTCCATGCCACACGCTGATGCTGGAGCACAGGATGCTCTCCACTGCACACCTGTAGAAGGAGGTGAGGAATGAGCTTCCCAGACCAGCTCGCCTCAGCCGTCTGAGGAAGTAGAGTCTCTGATGAGCTTTCTTGATCAGGCTGGTGGTGTTGTTGCCCCAGCTGAGGTTGTCATTCATGTGTACACCCAAGTACTTGTAGTTGGAGACCACTTCCACCGCAGATCCTCTTATGTTCAGGGGGTTGTATGTGTGTTTGTTCCTTCTGAAGTCCACAATCATCTCCTTTGCCTTCTTCACATTGATGTGAAGGTTATTCTCTTTGCACCAGGTCTCCCAGTGTTCCACCTCTTGCCTGTAGCTGGACTCATCATTGTTTGTGATCCATCCCACCACCGCTGTATCATCTGCAAACTTTACAATGTGACAGTCTGGATGGGTAGCTGCACAATTATACGTGAGCAGAGTAAACAGGAGGGGGCTCAACACACATCCATGAGGAGAGCCAGTGCTGAGGGTTATGGTGGAGGAGGAGAAGTTGTGGATCCTCACTAACTGTGGTCTGTTTAACTGTGGTCTGTTTAGTTAAGAAGTCTAGTACCCAGTTGCAAATGGAGGGGTTTAGTCCTAGTGTGGATAGTTTGTCCATCAGGGTTTGTGGGATCATAGTGTTGAAGGCAGATGTGAAGTCCACAAAGAGCATACGGACAAGATTAAATCCAAAGAAATTAACTTTTTGTTCAGTACATGTGAAGCCAGATATTATATAATGAGATAGAAACTATTTAAAAATGATAAAATAGAACAATTCTAACATGGACGTAAGAGTTTTTCTGCTCCAGGTGGTTGAGTGCAGTGTGGACCACAGAGGAGATGGCATCCTCTGTTGACTGGTTCTCATGGTATGCATACTGATGAGGGTCCTTGTTGATGATGATGGTTGTTTTGATGTGAGTCGTGACAAGCAGGGAGTAGAATGAAGGTGGAAGACTGTGGCAAGCCGATTGTGTCATTAATAGCTGGTGAAGATTCTCAGTCATCCAGGACATGATAAATTCAAAAAAGTTTAAGACAAAAACAATAAAGTGTAAAGTATAATATATAAAGTCCAATTTGTTTTGTCTTGAATGTTTTTGAATTGTCATTAAAGCCATGTTTACCTATTACATGAAACAATGGCATGCCTTACTACTCGAGTGTCATCTAGCAGCTGAAAAATGGTAGTGTTCAATTTTTTCAGTCATAATGAATGAAAATGGTCATATCTCAGACAAAAATTGGTTTATAAATATAGGAAAAAATCCATAAATATGTCACTTTGGCCTATAAATCGCAGGGCATGCAAATTATGCAAAAATACCACAACTTACTGTATATATTGAAAAATACAGTAGCTCAACACCAACAGAGTGTTTTAGCCATGGTATAGGGGAATTTTATATATCTGGGGATCATATGAATGAGGCTATCACATACAGCTGGCATAGCATGACTCCAAAATACCCAATTAGTATTTGATCGGTGTGATCCCCAAAACACGCTGCTTTAATTTTTTCTATTGGTGCTGTCCTCCAGCAGCGCCAAAGTTGCCATTGATTCATGAATATGCACAATCATACACAGCTATTTACATATTTCATTGTTTTCATCTTGTCGAACTGAGGAATCATCACACATGAGCTGTTTTAATTTAATACGCAGGTCCAAAACGTTTTCTTCATATTGATAGTGAAGATTCCCCGAGCCAACTCATATGCATCTTTTATGCATCTCAGTGCCCCTCACAAACATGCTGTCACTGATTTACTTTTACGTGACAAAAATATAAACATTTTTGCAGTTTACTTTGGAAATAAATTGTTTTGATCATTTTTGAGGCATTTTATGTGTTATGTTGTAAGAGGTTAAATGAAGTTCAGTTTTATCATTTGACTTTAAACCAGAAATGCTCAAACACCTGAGAAAGCATGATGTTTAAAAACTATCTGGGAAACAAAATGAAGTCATATTTAATCTATTTAGCCGAGCTGCCATTCTTTGTAGTTTGATAATGTCAAGAGAAAAATCTTGTGTGGTTCTATACACATTCTTATGTCATACTAAACGTTTACCTACATTTATGGACTTTCACACATTAATTTTGATACATACGGAAGGAAGTGTGCGCAACATCTTCTTATGAGTATGCATTGCCAATACGTGAAGCCCTGGGTTCCTGTAAAAGCTTTATGTCGTGATCCCTCCACAAAAACAAACAAGACATTGGCCTGCATCAAAAAAATGAAAAATGCACCACCAGTTATTACTTTTAGGGTTTAACATTTGTTGATTCACGTTTATTACCTTGCTGCTGTAAGCTCTTTTTAATTTTCCAATAAAAGGTCTGTGTTAGACAGGAGAGTGACTAACTCTATATCATGGATTGATAACCTGTCTAGGGTGTACAGGGTGTACTTCAATCCAGTGTTAACTGGAAAAAGGAATCATCACCACATGACCATGCACAGAATAGTGGAAAAAGGAGATGGATGATGCATGCAAGGACGGAAAAAGCAGGAATGAACTTTTAATCATGTTGCATCTATATTTATTTCTGGTCAGTGATATCAAAAACAAGATGGATTTTTTTTTTTCTTTAGATGAAAGTGGCCGAATCACCTTGATGAAGGAACTACCATTATTGAGACTGGAATTTTCTATGAGTTGAGAGGGCTTATGTTACCTCCCTGGCAGCTTTAACTTCCAGTTTTAAGCTTGTCTAGAGTCACATATTGTTTATGTCTCAAAGTTTTACTTTTGTTGTCGACCCAGGCCATTCATTCAGTTGCTTGTTAATTAGCTTAGCATGGGGTGAGGCAGTCCCATGGGGAGTTTAACTGGACAATTAAATTGTGGTTATTAGAAAGATTGAGAGGGGCCCTTTGCTCGGTTCCAGACATTTTGTCTCAGGTCTTTCTACAATGCTTCTGGTGTATATGAGATAGAAATAAAGAATTAGGAAGATGATGATTGGAAACCTAGAATAAAGTAGAACAATATCTATTAGAGATTTATAGGTAAAAACAAGTTGTTCTTAAATTGAAAAAGGCATAATTTAGGATGCAGCCTTGAAAACAGTTCTTTGTAGCATTGTTCAGAAGAATGAGACAGTCTCGCTCTTTCTTCTGCGGCAGCGATTTTTGTTTCTAAAAACAGGACATATTGTATACCTACTGTGTCCTCCACGCTCTGATTCACACATTTGGTTTACTGTGACATGCATAAAAATAGTGCTCTTTCCTCAAAGTTTATTGGATCCCGAAAACCTTTAACATGAAAGTACTCCTATTATAGAAACTGTCACGTCTGACAAATGACAGATATTAATTTGATTGATGATCACTGTTCAATATGTTGTTTTTAAAGACATGTTAAAATTACATCTTTGTTCTACAATAAATTACTCTTCTGCTTGTTGCTATATTTTTTTAACAAATCAAATATTATTAAAAAAAACATAACCTGAGGAACATTTATTAAAATGGTCAATAACCCACATTTATTAAAGGAAATTGTTAACCTACACTCTGCCATTTGTTCTACTACAATTAAAACAATACAACTTTAACCTAATGTAACTACATTTCCTGGAATGATACTTCTTTCCCACACAATCTCTTTTTTTAAGATGTTTTTGGGCTCAAAAACTGTTTTCATGTACATTTTCTCATGAACTCTAAGGCATGTAGGGTCATTATTGACATCATAGATGTAACCCTAAAATCCATGAGAACTTCTTTCAAATAAAAACTAACCCACAAGTGTCCAACATCATCCTGACTGTAACAAAAAATAAATAAAAAAATATAAACTTGGCCTATGAGAGTGAGTTTGATTTATGAGTAACATTGTCAGCCATTGAATTCAAGCAAGAACTGACAGGCACATATTATCTTATTTTCTTTGGACTTTGATTGCAAACTAAGGTAACAGCTAAGTCTAAACCTCAAGATTTGTAATCAAACACTCATGTCACTAAGTGTTTTTCCTACTGAGAATGATCACAAATCCCCATCTACTAAACTGAAGACGAGACAAGAGGGGGGCTTTAATGACGGATTGAATAAATTACCTTTAAAGACATCAGACTGGTGTCCAGTCAACACCAGTGCTGATAAGAAAACAAGCTTTGGGAGAAGAAGAACAAAAGAATACTTTGACATCAGAAGTGCCTCAGAGGAGTTGGCTGGGAGAAGCAACATCACTAAAAGCAAAAACTGTTTTTAGATATCCACCAAAGTTTAGTCACGTCCCCTGGACAGTTTATTTTTGTTAAAACGTTTCATCTTTCATCCAAAAGACTTCATCAGTCTGAAGAGCAGCAACAAACTCAGTCTTTTAAATAGCACCTTCACATAGTGGATCAACCAGTTTGATAGTGATAAGATGGTTTCTGGAGTTCGCCTTCTCCGCCGCCGACTCGCCATGGCTGCTTCAGGTGATTCAGAGGGGAGAGAGGGCGGACTCCAGAAACCATAAGGAGCAGTTGGTCCTCACAATGTACCAGTATTATCAGTTTTGTGTTGTGTTTCCTTGACTGATGAAGCCTTCTGGATGGAAGGTGAAACATTTCAGCACCAAAAAAAAGAAACTGTCCAGATGACCTGACTGGAAATTATTGGATTGTATACCTGGATTATTGAGCATGGAATTTATATAT
>NC_056498.1:18770001-18774454 GCF_014905685.2 Nematolebias whitei
TATATATGTATATCTCACTTACCTTTCAAGTTATTTTGCTTTAAACATGCACAAACAGACAGATGGACAAACAAAAAGTATTTCCATTTCCTCCTTTCTGCTCTGTGACAGGAGACAAAAAGTGAGTTTTCAGTTGGTATTTAAATGACTGTATAGAATATTATTTAGTCATACTATAAAAAATACTATATTCTCCAGTAAAAAAAAAGTGTCATGTTGTTCCGATGTCTGGGAGCTTCTACTGCACAAATCTGATCCACTCTGTGCTTTAAATTAGCCATTAACTGCACTAGTATCATCTGGTTGGAAGATCTTGGAACCTTTCAAGATTGTGAAAAGTTAAGAAGTTCAGTTAAATCATTCGAGCCAAACTATTTAAAATATTAAATTGAAATTGAAGTATTATATTCCCAGTATCAATAGGCAAACAGACAGATAACCAATGCAAATATGTTAAAACTCTGTGTGGTTATGTCTTCCAGTGCCTGGTAAAAGAAATGCTGCAGCATTCTAGAGAGCTGCAATGGTCCAATCCAGTGATGATGAAAGTATGTGCAAGGGTTTTGAGCTTGTTTTGGGGGGTTTGGCTAGGGTTTTTTTTTTTGTACAAAAGTTCTTTGGGAAAGTTTCATTTGGCAATTTGGCATAACTGATTAAAATTTATCCTAATTCATGCTCAATAATCCAGGTAGAAAAATTCAACAAAGTTAAGTCAGGTCCTCTGGACGGTTTCATTGTGTTGAAACATTTCGTCTTTCAACCAAAAGACTTCATCAGTCCGAGGAGCCACAATAAACTCAGATTTAAAAATAGCACCTTCACAAAGTGGATCAACCAGTTTGATGATGCTAAGATGCTGTCTGCCCTGTCCTCCACTGACTTGTTTGAGGCAGTCATGGCCAAAGTGGTTCAAAATATCCAAAATTTGGATCTAATATACAAAATAACATATTAACGCCATCAAACTGGTTGACCCACTATGAGAAGGTGTAATTCATAAAACTGAGTTTGCTGTGGCTCCTGGTACTGATGAAGTCTTTTGGATGAAAATGAAACGTTTCAACAAAAAACAAAAAGAAATCATCCAGAGGACCCGACTTATCTTTAATGGATGATTAAAAACAGTTTTTGGCAACTGTGGACACGTGCTTTTCAAATTTAAATGGACTTAAAACACTCCAATAGTCCTCACAGTGGCAGTACACTGAGGATCAAGACAGCTAAGGATATCAAACTCACTGAGATGTAAGATATCCAAATACAATTATTTCAAATTGTAATTCAAAGGTCTCTCTTTACAAGCTCTCTAACTGGTCAATTACATTTATAAAAGGCAGTTTTCAATTATTTGATTGAAAATATGTCATCTTTGAGACCAAAAAAAAAGTTCAAACAACAAATGACACGTCGGTAGGAATGTCATGAGCAGTGTCTGATGTAGAGAGAACGATTTAGTTTTTCTGTTGGCCTTGCTCTGAGGCAAAAGCTACCAAACACTCCGGAAACATTGAACAGAGAATATTTTTCTCTTACAATGTGGGAGTAAAATTATTCAACTAAGAGGACTGATAAGAGGTAGGAAGAGCGTGTTCTTTTTTAGTATGAAGAGGAGGAAGCAGTTGTTTTTGAAACCACACATCTAAAGAAAGTAGAGCGGCTTCCTGGCTGATTTTGTTCCCAGAGTGAACTGAGAAAATTAATTCTGGATGAAGATTGATTGATACATGACAGAGAAGAGTGGGTTGTCTTATGGTTTTTACACATGATGACATTTTTTGTCTATTGCTACATATAAGAAATACAATATTTTTAAAGGTTAGGGTTTTTTTTTCAGTTCTGAGTTATATATGAATATTTAGTGACGCTCCTTCACATTAACATGAGTCAGCTGTGCTGGTTCTGGCATCCGATCAGGATGCCTCCTGGTCAACTCTCTCTAGAGGTTTCCAGGCATGTTTTACATGACACCTCACAGAAGGAGACCCTGGGGCACACCCAGAACTTGATGAAGGGAGTATGCTTCAACTCTGATCTTGATATATTCAGGGAGCCCAAGGAACTACAGAGTGTTGCTGGGGAGAGGGACGTTTTGATTTCCCTCCTGGACCTGTTGCCTCACAACCTGAACACAGAGCTGTACAAAAGGATCATAATTGGTCACTTACTGTATTATTTGCCAAAGAAAATATTGATCCTCTGTGATTAGTGAAAACACACATCATCACAAGTGCACATCATTCACACACAAAATATATACATTGAAATCCACAGGGTGGCATGTTGGTGCAGTTGGTAGAGGTGCCACCACACAGCGAGAAGGTTGTTGGATTGAATCCCAGCTGGAGATCTTTCTGGGTTTGCATGTTCTCTCCCTGCATGTATGGGTTTACTCCGGGTTTTCCGGTTTCCTCCCACAGACCAAAAACATGCATGTTAGGCTGATTGGTAACTCTAAATTGTCCCTATGTGTGAGTGAGAGAGTGAATGGTTGTTTGTCGTTTGTCTCTATGTGTCCCTGTGATGGACTGGAGATCTGTCCTGGGTGTCAGTGTGGGAGTCAGAGTCAAAGATATTTATTTGTCATTTGCTATATTTGTGCTGGAACTAAATTATATACGTAGAGTCCCAGTTACATCCAACAATAAAATGTAAAAGAAAAACAGTAATAAGATCTAGTTATGAACTTAAAAAAACACATCAGCTAAATAATACACTAAGCACAAATAGCATAAAAACATTACGTTAAAAAGCAGCATGAACATGAGTCTGTGTGAGCAGATGAGCACGCATAAACACAGCAAAATGAAACAGGTCAGCAGCAACATGATGTGATTTTTCAGTGATTATTCTGGTTAGAGATTCATGAGTCTAACAGCTTAAGGGTAGAAGCTGTTCCTCAGTCTAGTGGTTCTACACTTAATGCTCCTCAACCTCCTTCCTGAGGGGAGCGGGGCAAAAAGTGTGTGTGCTGGGTGAGTGGGGTCCTTCATGATGCAGGTGGCCCTCTTCCTGCATCTGGAGGTGTAGATGTCTGTGATGGTGGGGAGACTGACTCCAACAGTCTTCTGTGCAGCCTTCACCACTTTCTGCAAAGCTTTTCTTTCTGCAGCTGTGCAGCCTCCATGCCACACGTTGATGCTGGAGCACAGGATGCTCTCCCCTGCACACCTGTAGAAGGAGGTGAGGACTGAACTTCCCAGACCAGCTTGTCTCAGCCGCCTGAGGAAGTAGAGTCTCTGATGAGCTTTCTTGATCAGGCTGGTGGTGTTGTTGTCCCAGCTGAGGTTGTCACTCAGGTTTACACCCAAGTACTTGTAGTTGGAGACCACTTCCACTGCAGAGCCTCTTATGTTTGGGGGGTGAGGGGTTGGTTGTGTTTGTTCCTTCTGAAGTCCACAATCAGCTCCTTTGTCTTCTTCACATTGATGTGAAGGGTATTCTCTTTGTGCCAGCTCTCCAGGTGTTCCACCTCTTGCCTATAGCTGGACTCATCATTATTTGTGATGCATCCCACCATTGCTGTATCACCTGCAAACTTTACAATATGACAGCCTGGATGGGTAGCTGCACAGACATATGTGAGCAGAGTGAACACTAGAGGGCTTAGCACACATCCCTGAGGGAAGTCAGTGTTGAGGGTTATGGTGGAGTAAGAGAAGTTGTGGATCCTCACTGACTGTGGTCTGTTTGTTAAAAAGTCTAGTACCCAGTTGCAAATGGAGGGGCTTAGTCCTAGTGCTAGTAGTTTGTCCATTAGGATTTGGGGGATCATGGTATTGAAGGCGGACGTGAAGTCCACAAAGAGCATACAGACGTAAGAGTCCTTCTGCTCCAGGTGGGTGAGAGGAGTATGGACCACAGAGGAGATGGCATCCTCTGTTGATCGGTTCTTGCGGTCCCCCGCCTCTCACACAGTGACTGTTGGATATGGGGACCAGTGTCCCTGTTGTTGGATAAAGTAGATATCCTATCATCAACTCATTAATCAAATAAGGCATACAATGAATGCAAGATCTTATTTATTCAGTTTTTACTTGCAAAGTGGCAGCATTGAAAACAGGCTTACAAAGGTGTTATAGGAAGCCCCAGTCACAAGGTTTGCCCATGGGCAGCATATAGAAGTATATTCTTATAATGCTTATCAGTCAGAGGCAAGGTAAACACACCCTCTCCCAGATCTGAAGGCATCAGAAGTTATCAGTTGCACGCTCCTCTTTGAGTAGACAGATAGACTCTATTGATTTCACTCACATAGTTCTATATTAATTTAAAGTCAAAGTTTCTTTATTTGTCATTCGCACATTCACACTAATTTAACAATAGTAAGTGCTAACATCCATGACCTTTACATTAATTCTCACAACACCTGTGACCCAAAACGGAAGAAACGGGTAAAAATGATGGATGGATGGATGGATGGATGGATGGATGGATGGATGGATGGATGGATGGA
>NC_056498.1:18774464-18799636 GCF_014905685.2 Nematolebias whitei
GGATGGATGGATGGATGGATGGATGGATGGATGGATGGATGGATGGAAATCTACAGTTCAATCTGGGGGCACACAGTCACTAGCACATATTGTATACACACACAAATATGCAAGCGTATACAGCCAAGACCATTCATTTAGTCAGAAAAGTCTTAATTTCATTTGTTAGTGCTTGTTTAGCTTGCAATTAATTAAATACAATAAAAGAATTACTGATTTAAAATGGCCAACTGATTATCCTTTTAAACACCCTGTACACACTGTAGAACCACTAGACTGAGGAACAGCTTCTACCCTGAGGCTGTTAGACTCATGAATCTCTAACTAGAATTATCACTGTGTAAAACCATATCATGTTGCTGCTGATCTGTTTCATGTTGCTGCTGATCTGTTTCAATGTTGATGTGTTCATGCGTGCACATCTGCTCACAGACTCATGTTCATGTTTGTGCTGATGTTCAATGTTTTATGTTATGAGTGCTTAGTGTATATTTAGTTGATGTTTTTCTTAGTTCATATCTTAGATGTTATTACTGTTTTTCTTATACATTTTATTGTTGGATGTAACTGGGACCCTGTGTACATAATTTCGCTCCACCACATGTACCACATGAGGTGCGAATGACAATAAAGAAACTCTGACTCTGACTCTGACACAGTGCTTCACAGAGGACGATGAACGTCAAAACCTATCAGGATTTATTACAGCTATATCTCAAACGTCTTCGTTTTACATTTTGGATAGCAAAAGAACTTATAGTAGACAGCAGCACTGTGGCACTGTGGAACACAGGAAAAAGCTTTGAAGAAAGACTGCAGAAAAATGTGCATTTTATGTTCATTAAGCCTAATACAATTCACCAAGTGCCATTTACCAAAGAAGGTGGAAATCAAGCTAAGGCAAAATAAAAATCCTACATGGCTGCTAAACTTGTTTCTCATGGGCGAAGTCAGATTTTTTATTTTATTTTATTTTTTAAGTTTTGCCAGACCTTACACACGAGTTATAAGAAGAAAATATTTTCCGGGTTTCCAATACAAATGTCAGCATCAGCAGGTTTCAAATGGACATCTGATGCAGTCTATAAGTTCTGCATATTGCTTAAACAGATAATTACACTGTATCTGCCTTCAGCAAAAGTATTGTTGAAACTCTCACAGCACCCCCTGAACTAAAAATGATTTTTGCACTCACAAGAAGGACAACGCTTGGAGTGCTACACAACTAGTGGACTCCTAAAAGAACTGTTTCAATCAAATCTGTCTATTTTCCTAAAACATATTTTAGGAACCTTTACGGTAATTTCAACTCTGGTCTCTATTAATGTCTGAAGTACAGGATAATGTGAGTTCATTCAAGCCACTTGCAAATGTTGCAAATGTTCAGGTCACCGTGGCATCACTCTGTTGGAAATTTTTCCAATTTCACCATCTACATGCAAACAAGGCCACGATGTGACTCAAATCAAACACCTACTAATGCATCTTCAAGGCATGCTCTGTGTCTGGTGACCTGCACTTACTGTTTTGACTGACTGTTAGAACTACCAATTGTCAGGTAACATCATTCCACTTGCACTGCCAGCATCTAAACCCTGTGGTGCCCAATCCAGATGTGCCATATCTGTACAAATCAAACCAGTTACATACTGGTCGGCATGTGGACCAAATTACTTTCAAATCGAAAACTTTTGTTCTGAATTCAAAACTATTTTGTTTGTTTGTTTGTATGTGTGTGTGTGTGTGTGTGTGGCCTCTGGTATGAAATGGTTTTGTAAAAAGTACTTAAGATACATATTGCTGTACTGATACTGTCATTAGTATTGCCCAAATGTGTATTTGCTTTTGTGTTTGTATGCATTGTTTCATTTTATTTCAGTCATGTAAGCAATAAACAACAGAAGAAACAATAGTAGCAAAGGTAAGAAGCAGTTCTAATGATTCTATGAGGAAATACAAGGACTGTTAGTCCCACTATGTGACAAGCATTTTTGTTTTACTCTATGTGAGTTGCACTAATGCATGTGCCAATCACCAACTATGAAAGACTCCATACTCGGAGCTATATTATGTTGGTCTTGGGTTAACATGTTTTAAACCAAGTTTGAAAGAGCGCTACAGCCATTCATAAGTAAGAGTAATAAAATACAATGTATACTACATATCAATTTAATTTGTATTGCACACATTGGAGTGACAAGGATGGATCAGATTAGGAATGAGATCATCAGAGGTACAGCACAGGTTGAACAACTGGGAGATAAAGTTAGAGAGACCAGACTGAGATGGTTTGGACATGTCCAGAGGAGGGACAGTGTGTATACTGGTAGAAGGATGTTAGAAATGCAGCTGCCTGGAAAAAGACAAAGAGGAAATATATGGGTGCAGTTAGAGACATGGAGGTAGTTGGAGTGAGGACAGAGGATGCAGAGTGAGATGGAGGAGGATGACTCACTGTGGGAACTCCTGAAGAGAGAATAGACTGAAGACCAAGAAAAAAAAAAGAAAACTTTTTTTTTTGGGGGGGACAAGGTTTGCATTGCTCAATAATAAAGTAACACAGTAGTGACAAGGGTTGTGTGCCATGGTTTGGAGGCCAACACACTGAAAGCTCATTCATCTCATTCATAAACAATGAATGAACTGCCAATGCTCTGATTCATTAAAGATACATGAGCAGCTAAAACCAATATGAAACAATATGATTCAGCCTTTAATCACAATGCATGTCAATACAAGTTTGAACTCACTGCACTGAGATATAATTCAGTTTAATAGAACTAAGCAAAGCAATATTATATGTCAGTTATTGGGACTAATTATTTATTACACAATAAAAAAATTATGCAGAGGCAAAAGTACGCAAAAATGTATTATAAGCTAAATTAAAAGTTAATAAAACTGCCAGCAACAGTGTCAGATGAGTTTAACACTTCCTCAGTAACAACAATGAGCAGCAAAATGCATTTTCTACAATATATAATAATAAAACCTAAATTAACCTTTCCTTGTTGACAAACTAGTTAATCCACAGGGTGATCAAGGTGAAGCACATTTTCACTGTTTGGTGTTATTTATGTTGTTATGACGTGACGTCTGACTAGAAACAAAAAGCAACATTTATCCCAAAATTGCATCAGGAAAGAACTGCAACCGATTCAATGGCATTATGCCCGTGTGCCTCAGCAGACTGTTACGAGCTGGTTATTCTTTAATTCTACCTTTCCATGAACTTTTGTCTAAATTTGACTATTTTCCTAGGCTGAACCAGTTCTTAAACATATAGTTTTGTGCCTAAACATAAGCAAACACATCTTAAACCTGGATCCTGCAAAGTTTGAAAATTACAGGCCAATCTCCAAGATCCCGTTTTTTTCAAAGCTTCTTGAAAAAGTAGTGGCCAAGCAGCTAATCGCTCACATGGAAATACATGAGATTTTTGACAAAATGTCAGTCTTGGTTTCGAAAGCTCCACTCCACAGGGACTACATTACTTAAAGTTTCCAGTGATATTTTGATGTCAGCCGACTCTGGAGAATCCACGGTGATGGTTCTCCTAGATCTAACATCTACTTTTGACACTGTTGAACACAGTATTTTGATTAACAGGCTACGGGATGTAGTCTGTCTATCAGGATTAGCACTGGAATGGATTATCTCCTATCTTTCTGGTAGAAAATTAGTGTTTCTGCAAACCAAATAATGCCAGAATCCAAGGGCCTGCTATGTGGGGTACCTCAGGGCTCTTTGTTGGGATCTATTCTCTTTCTTTTGTATGTTTTCCCCCTCGGCCAAATAATACGTCAGTTTTCAGATGTGTCATCATTTCTATGCTGATGATATTCAACTATATTGTTCCTTCAGACGTTCTGAACATCGCAAATTGTCCTCCTTGTTAAATTGTATTAGGAATATCAAACAGTGGCTCAGTGACAACATTCTGCAACTTAATTGTGATAAAACTGAAACCCTAATTATTGCTCCTGACAATCAAATATCTGGAATTAAACAACACCTTGGTGTATTGGCCTCTTCTGTCAAACCAAATTTCAGAAACCTTGGCATTATTTTTGATTCTGCCATGTCACTGCAATGCCATTCTCGTGGATTAATAAGAAATTGCTTTTTTCAACTGAGAAATATTTCTTGGCTTAAGGGTGCATTCACACCAGCCCTGTTTAGTCCGCTTTAATCGAACTCTAGCTCGTTTTCCTTGAAAGTCTGATTCGTTTAGGGAGGTGTGAACGCGCCATCGAACTCTGTCACGGAACAAAAAGGCGAACTCTGGCCCGGGCTAAAACCTAGGTCTCGGTCCGGTAGAAGCGAACTCCAGCGCGGTTCAAGTACAGTGTGAATGTAAACAGACCGGGCCCCGCTCCGCAGGACAAACAAACACGCATTTCTCTGACCTTATATGGAGCCGTCAGCTGCCTTGTGTGGAAAAACAATATTCTCCATGGTCTTCTGTCTCATCTTCTGCTCATGCTACGTCCATTTTTGAAAAAATGACAAAATATAACTCCTAAAACTGCTAAAACTTGATGCCACTTCGTTTTTATTTTTAATTACAGAAGAAGAAGAAGAAGAAGACGTGTCATCAGAGGTTTTTGTGTTGTTTCTTTCAGTAGTTCTTGGTGCAGCGCCCCCACAGGCGAGCGGGGGAACAGGTTTGTTCAACAGGTTGACTCGACTGCACAGTGCAGTGTGAATGCAAACTCACCAGCTCAAATGTAAACAAAATGTCATGAATATTGGTCCCGAACCGAACCGAGTCTACCGGACTATCTGGTGTGAAAACGACTTATGTCTCTTGTATCAAAAGCCAAATTAGAGATGATTATCCATGTTTTTTTTACATCCTGTCTGGATTATTGTAATAGTCTTTTCATGTGTTTGACTAAGAAGGATCTTGATCGTTTGCAGACAGTTCAGAATGCTGCTGCAAGGCTTTTAACCAACACACGGAAAAGAGAGCACATAACGCCAATTTTATCTCTTTACATTGGCTACTGGTATGTTTTAGAATTAATTTTAAAATTTTAGTTCTTATTTTTAGAGCCCTGAGTGGTCAAACCCCAGTCTACATTTGGGACCTTTTAGAGCCCTACTCCTCTTCTCGGAGCCTCAGATCTTCCAGTCAAAGGCTGTTAATGGTCCCACAAACTCATTTTAAGACCAGAGGGGGTAATACTTTTAGGGCTGTGGCCCCCAGACTGTGGAATGCATTGCCTCTGACTTTACGCTGCCTTGATTCTCTTAATATTTTTAAAAAGCAGCTGAAGACACATTTGTTTTGATTGGCTTTTAATTAGTTTTATATTGTCTTATGTCATACGCATGTTGTTTAATCTTTTATTGTTTGTTTTTATCTGTTATCTTGTGTTTTTATGTCTTTTATTCTGTAAAGCACTTTGTGGTTTCTGACCTGTAAAAAGTGCTATATGAATAAAATTTACTTACTTACTTACTTAAACATGTTAAAGAAAATACTGGATATGTAGCAACTCTAAGACCTTTCAAATTGCTGCCATTTTACGATGCTTGAACATTTATTTTTATTCTTTAGATTTTCAGTGAAGTCCACTTGAATTTAAGTGGACATTTTGAGTCTTTAAAAATTTATTTTTGTGTAGTTTTTTTTTGCCCATCTGGTTTGATAATCTTTTGTATTTAATTTGATTTTAAAAAATCTGCAACTTTGTTCCTTTATCATTTACCTCCATTTTTAAGGTGATTTCTGACTCCAGAAATGGAAAAAAAAGTTAAATTTGGAGACATATATGTCATCAAAGAAAATTCAAAATTTGTAACAAACATTGTACTCATAAATGTGCTTCTAGGTGCCTTGAAATACATTTTTTTCTATATTTCCTTCTTTCACTTCCCACAGTGTTTCCTCGTTATTTTCCTCCTCCTTCTTGTCTTCTTTCCTCTTCTTCATCTCCTTCCTATCTCTCTCTTTTTGGTAATGAATACTGACTCATTCAGAGACAGACGGTGCGTGGGGTCTCCCTTGAGGAGGCAGAAAAGCACACAGAAAGTGCACAAAAAAAAAAGGAAAAAATAATGCATAAATCCACACAGACATATGCCACAAAAAGAAAACCCTCTGCTTCTTAAAATGCATGCATCTACAGAAGAATGTGGATTGAGGGAGATTCGTAGCTGTGATAAATCTCAGCTGTAATTTTTGTTATGAATAATCTGTGGCATCTAATAGCTTTTTTACCACAATTTAAGTCATTGTAAAGCTCATAACGATAATGAAAAGTGCAGATGTATTTAAAAAAAGCTAACAGACTTTTTTACACACACTGAAAGACACTTTCAAGGAGTGCTGCATATATTTTTTTAAATTACTACTTTATTCTACTAACATTCATGTTTTCTTTCCATATCTTACTTCTTTGCATCTCTGTCAGTCATGGCATTTTGCTAAGCAGCTCCTCCTCCTCTTCTGCCTCCTTTTGATTAACTTAATGCTGAGTGCTTTAATGCGTGGTCTCCCTCAGCGAACATGAAGGCCCCATGCTGCCAGATCAGACGTTTACACTTGGCAAAGAAGTGGAAACTGGCGTTGCATAACACAACATACTGTGAAAACACATGCTCTACAAGGGTAAATATTGTACAGCAGGTTTCATGCTTTTTTTTTTTTTTTTGTTTGTTTGTTTGTCTTCCCACTATTAAATACCACTGGCAGCATGACGGTTCAGTGGTTAGCACTGTTGCCTCACAGCAAGAAGGTCCTGGGTTGAATCCCCAGTAAGACCTGGATTCTTTCTGTGTGGAGTTTGCATGATCAGAGTCAGAGAGTCAAAGTCTCTGTATTTGTCATTTGCATGACATGTGGTAGATGTAGTGGAACAAAACTGTGTGCACAGTGTCCCAGTTACATCCAACAATAGCAAAAATATAAAGTCTAAAAAGAAACAGTAAATGAGGATCTGCAATATAAACTAAGATATACGCTAAACGAACGTCAAAAGGTACGCTAAAAGATCTAAGATATGCCAGCGACCAATAGTGCAAAACAATACACTGAAGAGCAGCACAATTCTCAAAGGTTCTGTTTGGCTATAATTTACACACTTAATGTGAACCCTAACATAAATTAAACTAACATAAGCTAGGATTTATTCAAAGCAGGCAACAAAAAATACAGAGACAAGATGCCAAAAGTGAAAAAGAAATAAATCTACAGCAGCATGGTCCTATTGGCAGAGTGGTTCTGATGACAGTGAGGTTATCTTAGCAACATGGTCCAGTTAGCAGCATGATACTGTTAGCATCGAGGTTCGGTTAGCAATGAGGTTTCTCTTAGCAACATGATTCCATTGGCACCATGGTACTGTTAGCGGCGTGATTCTGTTAGCGGCGTGGTGTTGTTAGCAGTGTTAGCCAGTCTGGCCCCTTCAGCAGCATGATGATAATATGGACCGCAGCAGCTGCCTCCCAGACTGCCCTCCAGAACTAGGTCCAGCAGACAGAGAACGTCCAAGGTTCCCTGCAGAACCAAGCGGATCCGCAGAGTTCGGTCCGATCAGGCAGATGGAGGATCTTGTTAGCGGCATTAGCAGGTCTGGTTAGCAAGTCCTGTCAGAAGTCCAGTGGTAAAAATGACTGCAGCAGCTGCCCTCCCAGACAGCCCTCCAGAACCGGGTCTGGCAGATGGAGAACATTCAGGTTTCCCTGCGGAACCGAACGGGTCTGTAGAGTTTGGTCCATGCAGGCACATGGAGGATCATGGAGACAGCCGCCATGACAGGCCTGAGCCCGAGGCTCGAATGACTGAACCACGATGGCCGGATGGCACAACGGCAACGCAGTGACACAGAAAACTCCACAATTATAGCCGTCATATCCGAACTGTGGATGTGCATTGTAGGCACAAAAAAATGTTAAAACAAAAACATGTTCTTCTCGTGCTTGCATAGATTTTCTCTGGGTACTCATTTTCATTCATTCTGTCTGGAAAAAATGCAGTACCATTTTCAGCCACTAGATGGGAACAGTGTAGTTGTATGGCATGCCATTTTATCATGAAATAGATAAACATGGCTATAATGACAAATTCAAAAAAGTTCAAAACAAAAACAACTGGACTGTTTTTATTATACTTCATATTTTATTGCTTTTGTCTTGAACATTTTTGAATTTACCATGTCCTAGATGAATATCTTCCCCAGCTATTAATAACTCAATCGGCTTGCCCTAGTCTCCCCACCTTGGTTCTGCTCGCTGCTTGGAGCTCAGCTTCATTTTGCTGCACCGCCCCAGCGAAATGCAGCAAATTTGAACATTAAAATGCATTTATTAAGCAAACGTTCAACTGAGACACGCCTTTGCTATAATTTCAAGCAAACAAATAATTGTTTTAGGTGCTTTTCTGGTTAAAGTTCGAAGAAACAAGCAGCGTTCCTCTTCCCTTTTTTCTTCTCTATCTGCGCATTCCCAGAGCACAGAGAAAGCGAATACAGCTGATTTGACTGTTAAAGTCCTTTATTAAACAAACGTTAAAGTGCAACACACCTTTGTTATAATTTCGAACAAAGCATGCATGGTAGGACTTTAACAACAATTTAACAAGATTAACACTTAAAACCTAAAAAAGTTAAATCTGGTCCTCTGGGCATTAAAAAAAAAAATTGTAGAAACGTTTCGTCTTTCATCCGAAAAACTTCCTCAGTCTGAGGTGCTGTATTCAGCTCAGTCTTATAAATAGCACCCTTTCACAGTCAGTAGCAAACTGGTTGATCCACTCTGAGAAGGTGCTATTTATAAGACTGAGATGAATACAGCACCTCAGGCTGAGGAAGTCTCTCAGATGAAAGACAAAACGTTTCTACAATATTTTTTTTTTTTGAATGTCCAGAGGACCAGATTTTAACTTTTTTAGGTTTTAAGTGTTAATCTTGTTAAATCGTTGTTAAAGTCCTACTGTGCATGCTCCCGCAGCCGCCATTTGGCAGCCAATCGATTTTTGGCACAACACCAGCCCACATTTCGGGGTTGTCAGCGGTGATGCATAATAGATGCGTCATGTACGGCGAAGCAACATATTTATGGATTTTTCTACTTTTTTAGACATATTTGGACTGATGCGACTTATGGGGCGGTGCGACGGGTACGACGGAAATACAGTATACTTTTTTCACAGAACACAACTTAAAAAAATTAGATAAGTTGTTTTAAACTTTGTGTTGCATGAGAAACACAAAGCTTGCTGGAATTATTTGATAATTATTGCACACCAGATACCCTTCTTGACACAAACTAAGTTAAAACCTGCAGAACTATGACTACAAGACTGCAGTACTGACCATTAAGTTACTGCAGCCCCAGTCATGACAATACGAATGATACACATTTAAATATATTTGCTCCATGTGTTTTGGTCTGGTGATGAGATTTTTAGTTATTAAGCTTTATTTTGCAATTTGCTAAATGAAGTATCAAGTTAGGGGTGACACGGTGGTGCAGTTGGTAGAGCTGTTGCTTCTCAGTGAGAAGGTCACCAGATCAAATTTGTAGATTAAATCCCAGCCCGAGGCCTTTTTGGGTGGAGTTTACATGTTCTCTATGTGCATGCGTGGGATTTCCCTGGGTAATCCGGTTTCTTCCCACAGACCAAAAACATGCATGCTAGACTGATTGGTAACTCTAAATTGTCCCTAGGTGTGAGTGAAAGTGAATGGTTATTTGTCTAATTTCTCTCTAATTGTCCCTATGATGGACGGGAGACCTGTCCAGGGTGTACCCTGTCTCTCACACAGTGATAGCTGGATATTATCAAGGAAGAATCAATTATATGGTCTCAGGTCTCTCTTGTAAATGAGTCCCTGAGGCTCACTGGGATTAACCTATATAAATTAAGGTTGAATGAATAAGATGATGGACGGAAGAACGGACGGACGGACGGACGGATGTATGTATGTATGTATGTATGTATGTATGGATGGATGGATGGATGGATGGATGGAGTTGTGATCAGGTCAGCCAACATTATAGATAATCAGTCTCGGTAATCAATTCGGATGTTAAAACATTGAGGGACTTTTTAAATGCAAACTTTCACTAAGTTGTGTCAACCTACCACCAGATGTTTGACACTGGAAACCTATACGACATGTTGACTGAGCAGTTATAGATCACGTGCAACAAAAACCAACATGTAAAAATGTGAAGACGAAAGAAAAGTAGAAAAAAACCTGACTTGACTGACCAAAACTGACATGAGATAAAATCAAAACCCATTTGTTAGATTGTGTTTTGTTGCGTGTGTTAGTTTGCACCGACACTTTTATAATTGGGAACAATAGATTAGAAAAACTATGACTGTGGAACACTTAGGAAAATTAAACTTGGTGATCTACAGAAGGATCTTTTCAGTAGATGTGCCTTGTTGATAAGAAGCCCAAGAGATATGTTTGCACATAAACACATTTATACATTTCAAAGGATAAGGATTATATGCCTTGTGTGTATGATTTATTCCTACAATTTGGCTTCTTTACCTCTCCACTAGATCGTAAAAGACCAATGACAGCTTCAAGCACTATGTGTTTGTTCCTTCAGGAAAGTGGAGAAGGGGACAGACAAGATGTGGCAGTAAACACAGAAGGACAGCAAAGGCAGCAAGGATATGACAGGGCAATTTGTAGAAGAGAGGGTGGAGGAAGATGAAAACAGAATGAAAGATTTAGACTAAACCAAGAGAAATAACATAATTCAAGGACGGTGAAAGATTTGTGACATAAAGAAATGCCAGGAATTAGAGAGAACACAGCAAAAAAGATTTAAAGGTGCCAAATGTAAGAGACATAGAATAAATACATTGTTGAATCCAAGGTAGAAGAGTGAAAAGAAGAGGTTGCGGAAAGAACAGGTGCTTCATGTTTCAAAGAGTGAGCAGCTTTCATACTGAAAGTTGGCATACGGACCAAATTGGAAAAGTGTGTACACACAGAAATAGTCAAACTTATCAAAGCATGCACACACATTTCTAGGCAGGTTCCTTTCATACATACCAACAAATGTGGAACTGAGCACACATTAGACACCTCCGCTGACCCCCACTCCCCCCCCCCAACCCCCCATTTAAATACACAAATAGATGCATTTATTGTATGCCCTGCATATGATTCTCCTCTCTGCATGCTCCATAATTATGTCTGGATCAAGTTCAAGTATCTTTATTGTCATTCACATCGGATGTGGTACATAAGGTGGAATGAAATTATATACTGTATTTTCTGCTGTACACGTTGCTCTGGCGTACAAGTCACACGAGTCCAAAAAGTCTCAGAAAGTGGAAAAAAAAAACATAAATAAGTCATTTTGCCGTATAGGTCGCATTTATTATGTATCACCGCTGATCCCCAAGAAACGTGGGCCGGTGTTGTGCCAAAAATCGATTGGCTGCCAAATGGCAAGCACGCATGGGAGGACTTTAACAAGAATTTTACAAGATTAACACTTAAGAACAATTATTTGTTTGCTCGACATCATAGCAAAGTTGTGTCTCAGTTTAACTTTTCTTAATAAATGTACTTTAATGGTCAAAACAGCTTCATTTCACTTGGGTGCTGGTGTTCTTCCCCACTCTGCCGCCGGGGCGGGTAGCTGTGAGCTCTGGAGCATTCGTCCGCCCACACCCGGGGCCATGGAACATGCGCTCCGCTGCCCCCTTCCTCCCGTGGTAAAGGAACAACATATAAATGCCTAGAGAGCCCTCTAACTGGTAATGTTTACTGGTTCATGTCTATGAATGAATATTTAAAATGTCAGTCAATAAAGTGTTATAAATATGGGAATAATGAAACATAAGAAAAAGATGCTTTAGTGTATAAGCCACAGGACTTGCAAATTTCTGCAAAAAAGTGCGACCTATACGCCAGAAAATATAATGCTTGAGGTCATGAAAAAAGTTTTGGTATTTGATACCAAAGACTGAAAATGTTTCTGTGGTGTTACGCACATTCTCACATCAGGTCAAAAGTTTGTGTTTATTTATTCACACTTTCACGTAAAGTTTATTTTCATATATCCTGATACAAAACTTGGCACACTTAACCTTTGTATGCATATAGACTGTTCATATGTGAAGCCAAGAGATGGGATCTTTGGCTCTGAAGGGTACCTTGATCTTGAAGATGGATTCACTTCAAATAGCTCTTCAGGTTTGAAGGGTCAGGTCATATGTAAAGACGTAAGATTTTAGGGGTGTACTACATGTCTTATCAAGCGTGCCCCAAACCACCTCAACGCTCCTTCCCTCGTGAGCTCATCTCATTGGAAAAGCCAATAGCGTTTGTCTCAGAATTTGAGGAGGAAAACACAAAGAAATCACGAGGAGGGGAAAAATAAATGAAGAAATAGCTCTCGATTGTCTGTAACTCAGTTCCTATTGTTCATTGAAAAAAAATCAGTTTAAAAGATTTGCTACATTTACAAATGTCACATCTCTAATAATAATAAGCCCCAGATCATTAATTTCAGTCACCATTAATGGCAGACCATAATATAATAGTTCTGAGTGTGCGAGTGTGTAAATGAACCCAAACTCTGAGTCAGAAGCATTCATTGCTTCCACTAACTGTGGGGCTAACTTCTCCGAGTGGCCAAGTGGCTGAATATTCATTACTTCAATTCATTCAGTGCTACAATTTCATCTCAGAGTCCTGATGATCAGAGGTTTCAGAAATGTTCATCCTGTCTGCTGAATCCTCCCTTGAATTGGCTGCTGTTGATACGCCATATTGTTTTACATTTAGTGTCTAGTATATAGCTTGGATCTTTTAGCGTACTGTTTGACGTTCATTTAAGGTATATCTTGTGTATATCTTAGATCCTTGTATACTGTTTCTGTTTATACTTTACATTTTTGCTATTTTTGGGTGTAACTGGGACCCTGAGTGCACAATTTCGTTCCACCTCATGCGCCAGTGATGCGACTGACAATAACCTTGACTTGAACTTGAACTTGAGTTGATACTCATCCGAATATGGGAGATGCTCATGCTGGATGAAGACCAACTGTACTGTAAATTAATGGATGACCAACAATCAATTCAATCAGATGTGCCATCAAGTGAGCATTCTTTGGGTGGAATTCTTTTTTTTTTTTTTCCCCAACATCTAAATTGTTCACAAATGTCAAGACTAAAGTTGCTCAAAATTTGGTCTAAAAGAGATTTTTAGATATCTTGGTCTGCTTAAAGGTATCTAAACTGAGGCATTACGGCCACACAATGACCCAGGTCATTTTGACCCAAGGAGAGCAGGAGGTTTAAAGCACACTAAGACAAAGATAAAGATAATATGGGGTGATGGATTTTCTTATCATTTTAGCTAGTAGATGGGAATGAAGATAGATGGTAACCAAGAGCAGCCTGACAGGAGGAGATGGTAAGCCTGGGCAGCTAGAAAATGAATGGGACACACATTATGTCTCACTGCCCACATATAGGAGATAAAAGTGCTTTTTCAAAAGGTCAGATTTCTATTTTTTTTTTTATATCAGTCCATATCTAGATTTCACTCTGTATTTTTTAAGTAATGTCATGTGATCAGTACTGATATCCTATTTAGCCTAAAAACAAATTTGCGAAAAAAACAAACAAACGCTTAGTTGTTAACAAATCACAGTGCTTTTAATCAATATGGAACACTGTTTATTTTAAAATTCCCATTAAGTCACTTTGTTTTCATGCAAACCTCTCAGGATAAAAAGGTGTAGAAAAATTAATTCCACCTTAACCAAAACATCAATTTGGAGCACTTCAATTAATTTGAAGTTCAATGAAGTACTAAATAATGACTGAAATTGCTCTTGAAAAACGGCGAATAAGCAAAATCACTCTAATTTCACACAGCATAAATCTGAGGCACTTAAAGTAATCTATAGAACAAGCTTCATTAACATGGGCTCACAGTAAATGACCAGACACTTTATGCGTCAATATGAGTAGTTACATGCATACAGTTACAAATTCCAGAAACTTGCATGGGTCTGAGCTGAGTCATAAACGTGCAACCACTGATAATAAGATGTGTCTGATCTGAATAAGGGCCAGCTTGTTTGCCATCACTGAATTACTGGAACAATGAGAATCATACAACTTACATGATAGCATTACTAATAAAGTTATGATTCAGATCTTATGAAATGGAGGTTTGTTGTTCTTCTCATGAACAATAAGTATTGCTGTAGATAGATCTTTAAATTAATTCAATCTTTATTTAGACAGGTTAATCCCATTGAGCCTCGAGGACTCATTTACAAGAGAGACCTGAGTTCAACAAAGAATGATGACAACAATGGACAACAGCGACAACAATAGGCAATCATAAAAGAGGCATAAAGATTTTTTTTATACGAATTAAAATAAGATGGCAAAAAATAGCAAAACAGCTGGATTATAAGGCAAATGTAGAAAACTAAAAACATGAACATGTTTGCATTGGTCTTTGCCAGGAGTCCAACAATTCTTAAAGACACTTAGAGAGGTCAAGGTCGAGAGCTTCAGATCTTTTTGTAAGATATTCCAGGAAACAGGAGAGGAGTAGGAGAAGGCCCTTTTGCCAAGTTCAGTCCGCATTGAGGGAACACTGCAGGTAATAATGTCCTGAGCATGCACGCTGTAGCTGCACTCCTGCAGAGACATGTAGGAGGAGATGTATGAAGGCAACAGACTAAGAAGTGATTTAAAGATGAAAATGTACCAGTGGGAGAGTCTGCATGAAGTTAATGATGTCCAGTTAACCAGTGAATACAAGGTGCAGTGGTGGATGTGATAATCACAGCCAGTTATGAATCTTAGTGCTCCGTGATAGACAGCATCCAACATCTGCAGGGTGCTTGTGGGAGCATTCATGTAAATAATGTCACCGTAAGCAATGGAGGGAAGGAAAGTCACTGTTACAAGGCGTTTCCTAGCATTCAAAGTTAGACACAAGCTGTTTCTGAAAAAGAAACCCAGTTTAACTTTCAGTTTATTTACTAGGTTTTCCACGTGGAGCTTAAAGAGAGATGCGAGTCGACCAAGATACCCAAATATTTATAGGAATCAACAAACTCAATAGGGACACCATTTGAGGTTAAAATTGGAGGAAGAACTGCTGTGACTGACTTCCTGTTTGAAAAAAGCATCCCTTTGGTTTTATCGGCATTTAAGACAAGTTTGAGGTGGAACAATTCAGACTGGATGATGTCAAATGCGGATTGCAAAAGCTGGAAAGCCTTAGCAACTGTTTTAGCTTGAGAAGCAACTGTTTTAGCGCAACAATAAACAACTGTGTCATCAGCTTAGAAATGTAAGGATGTGCCAAGGATGCTCTGACCTACATTACCTATGTAGTTTGTAAAGAGGGTGGGTCCTAAGACTGAGCCTTGTGGTACACCATTGTTGACTGTTGAACAACAGGAGGAAGTACCATTATTTTGAACACATTCCTTCCGATCTGAAAGATAGAGGACCAACCAACGGTGTGTTCTGAGAAACCGATTTCTGAGAGCTTATGACACAAGTTGTTATGATCCACAGTGTCAAAAGCTTTAGACAGGTCTAAGAAAAGTGCAGCACAATAATCCTTAGCATCCAGTGCTTCAACAACATCATTAAGAACCTTCAGTGAAGCAGTGGTTGTGCTGTGTTGTTTCCTGAAACCAGATTGATGTGGAGGTAAGATGTTAAATGAGTCCAGGTAATTTTTGATTTGAGAGTTTATCAGTTTTTCTAGAACCTTGGCTAAAATGCAGAGTTTAGAGATTGGCCGATAGTTGTTCATTGAGGTGGGGTCACCTCCCTTCAGCAAATAAAGAACAAAGGCTGTTTTCCAAGCGTCTGGAATAGAGTTTTGGCTTATGGAAAGATTAAAGATGTGGGTCACAGGGACTGTGATGATATGAGCAGCCAGCCTTAATAAATAAGGACTTGACTTGGAAGACTTGATGACGTGTCTATTCTCTGCTGCCATATGTGGATTTTAAGGATGCATATATAAATGGATTTATGATAACTGGTTCCTGCTTTTTGGATTCGGTTGGCTCCTGGTTTATCTACAGTCAAGGATGTTGCCGGCAGCAAATTTGGACCCAATCAGGCTGCTTGCCTTATGATGGCTTGGTTCGGGCCTCGAGCCCCCAAACTCAAATGCTTTTGGTAGAATGGATCAGATCTCTTGGATTATTCTCAGGCATGGTCCATTGGGGTGGCCATGTAATTTGGATGTTTTGGAACTGAGTGGACCGACACAGACTCAAGGTAGATGTCATTAAAGTTTTGCCTGTCCCCAAAACAAGTGTGTTTATCTGAATTCGGCTCCCTGACTGGCCTTGACAGGCCATCTTATCTCAATAAGCCTGGAAGTTTTGTAAATTTGAAGCTCTTCCCCTTCCTCCCTTCCTACCAAGGAATTTACATGGACTTTTCAGAGGGGTCCAGCTGAATAAACATTCTGTCATCATTTCAGGACTATATGGATTTGTCCTTGGCTATCCTCGGCAACCCCTGAGTGTGTACGCATCTCTCCAGAGGGAAAACTATTCTAACTGAGTGATTTTATCTGAACTCTGCAGTGCTTCTGTGTGATGTCACTGGGCATGCTCACCACCCTTACCCCCCCACCCCCACCCCCTGCCCCCCGTGTAATGTTGGCATCATTATGTGCTAGTGTGCAAGGTTTTTTTTTTCATTATCACGCTGTTGACCTTCAACCAGAGGTTAAAATCGTGTTAGGAATTGTTTTTGTCTCCAAACCCTATGTGTCATTTTCACCACTTTTTTATTGTCTGTCCAAACAGGTCTCACTTCCAAATGAGTCTTTGAGGCTCACTGTGACTTATCAGTTTACATAAAGGTTGAATGGATGAAAAAAACAAAGTAAACTGCTGTCATCTTAAAATAGTAACAGTATTGCTGGTGGTTTGAGAAATGAGAAATTGACATACATGTAAATCTTCATAAAATACTGTTAGCAATTTAAAAAAATATATGAATTGTTTAAAAACATCTCATTTTTTTTTCCAGTTCAGGCTAGTCATTAGCTTTCAGAACTACATTCTAGTTCCAAAAAATAAATTAATTCAAAAAGCCAGCTCCAACAAAAAAGCAGTTGATTGTCATAATCTTTTACCAAAATCTACCTTAAAAGATTTGTAGTGATAAAGGAATGCTAGCAAAGCTTCAGTCTACCAGCCTCTCAATATTTCCTTACTCAAAAATTTGGATAAAAACTGACCTACTGTATAGCTTTTTTAATTATTATTTATAACAATACAAGTTAGTTTTCCTGCCATTTGGTCCAGAGCCTCTCAGAGGTTTCTTTTAAGATGTGTACCAAGCTCTGCCTGCACAATGAAGGCTCGAAGACTCATTTTAGACATTTATTTCTCCCAGCTGGCCAGGACAAAACACATTAAGAAAGATGGATCTGTATCAAGTTTTTTTTTTTTTTTTTTTTTTCTGTGACAACAAAGTGTGGCTGAGCTCTCTCTTATTCCCATTTAGCCAATCTTCTGCTGTTGATGGATGCAATTTGTGTCCAAATTTACATCATTTTATTCTCAATTAAATTGCTCAGGAAGTCCTTATCACAGCGAGTGGGCAAGCTTGTGACATGAAAACTTTCAAAATATTCAAATACATACTGGCATGAAAAAGACTGAATTTAGATTTTTTTTTGTTTCCCCTTTTTTCGCTGAATTCAGTGTAACATGCATCTCGCCAGCACCTCAAACAGAATCCAAACAATTATTTGTTGAGCTTTAAACTTGCATGAACCATGAGTAAATAAAACACGTCAGTTCCTTATTCCCCCCACACTCTCTCTTTTGGGGGGTGGGTTGTGGTCCCCTTCTTTATTTGCCTTTATCTCTTTCCCCACAACAGTCTTTCTCACCATGCATTTCTTAATGTTCATTATTTCCTCATTAAAATACAGCCTGACCCATGTAATTGCTTCCAGTAAAAGGGTCCTGATGGAAAATAAGAAGACATCACATTTGTAAAGCAAGCACAGTGTGTCTCATGGTAAGAATCAAGCTGACAGGCCCAAACCAAAATAGATAATGTTCTTTGCCAGACATGACTGGTTTTCTGGCAACCTTATGTGTGTGTGTGCCAATTGGCTACAGAAGCTTGACCAATGCAGAAAATATTCTCTCAGACCCCCATTCTATCCTCTCAACCTGGCTTTGTATTACACTATGTGTGAGAGATTTATATTGGATTCTCAGACATGCAAAAAATGTGAATTCTAGAGAAGGTGGACAACTCAGTTACTGACAGATATGAGGGCATTCAAGCATACCTGTATAGGTGTCTACGTACATATGTGTGTCTCCATCAGGGAGTAAATAAAAGAAAACAGGAATAAATGTGATGGGAATGAACAAATAAACTGGAACAGTTAAATAAAAAAAACGTTTTCAGAAGTGGTGGGAAACCTTTGTTGAACCTCGCAGGCCTTACATTTTATACAACACATACATTTTCATGTTTTCACAAGAAGTGATAAAAATGTTTCCATCCATCCATCCATTGCCTGCCACTTTTTCTGAAGTCTGGTCACGCAAGCAGCAGCTTGAGCAGGGAGGCCCAGTCATTCCTTTCGACAGCCACCTCCTCCAGGTTTTCTGAGTAGATTCCAAGGCATTTCCAGGACAGTTGAGAGATGTAGTCTCTCCAGGGTGTCTGGGGTCACGTCCCAGTCAGATATGCCTGAAGCAACTCCCTAGGTAGGTGCCCAGAGAGCATTCTTACCAGATGTCTGAAGCACCTCAACTGGCTCCTCTCAATGTGAAGGAGCAGTAGATCTACTCTTTCACTCCCAGATAACTAAACTTCTAACCCTAAGGGAGAGTCCATCTACCTTGTTAAACTGCTTGTAACCACAATCTTGTTCTTTTGATTACTACCCAGAGTTTGTGCCCAAAAATGAGAGTAGGAACATAGACCAACAGGTAAAAAGAGAGCTTTGCTTAGAATTCAGCACCCTCTTTACCACAATGGACCAGCACATAGTTTGCAATACGTCAGATGCAACACCAATCTGTCTGAAAATCTCACACTACATCCTTCCCTCATTTGTGAACAAACCCCAAAATGTTCCCACTCCTCCACTTGAGGCAGAACCTCACCTGCAACCCGAATAGTGCAATCCACCCTTTTCTGACTGAGGACCATGGTCTCAGATTTGGAGGTGCAGATTCTCATCCCAGCTGCTTCACACTTGGCTACAAACTGCTCCAGTAAGAGCTGACGATCACAGCATGATGACATCAACAGGACCACATCATATGCACATATCACAGATGGAATCCCAAGGCCACCGCTCCAGACCCCTTCCAATCTTGGCTGCACTGAGAATTTCTGTCCATGATATAAACAGAATCTGTGATAATTTGCAGCCCTGGTAGAGTCCAACTCCCACCCTGTAGGGGTCGAGTTATTGCCGGCAATGTGAACCAAACCTTTGCATCACTTGTGTAAAGACCGAACAGACTGTAGCAATGGGCCTCCAATCCCATACTCATGGGATACAGTGTACCTTTATGTGTGGACTTTGTATGTTTTCTTCATGCACACATGATTTTTCTCTAGATACTCTAGTTTCATCACAATAAACTGTCCCTTGATATGAGAGAGAGAGAGAGAGAGAGAGAGAGAGAGAGAGAGAGAGAGAGAGATTTTTTTTGATTTTAAAAAGTCGTTTATTCCATTATTGTTTCACAATAAGCTTACTTCAGTACATCTGCAATATACAATTCAGAATCATTAAGAGTGAATAAAAAGCACTTATAGTCCCACTTGTCTTTAAACATTTCCAGTTCGTTCATTTTTGAATAATACTTAAATTCCATCACAAGTCTTGCTTTCAACATACTCTTAAAGAAAAGCAAACAGTCACAACTCTGACTTCCATTAATCTTTTCTTTTCTGCTTAGATATATTGCCAGTTTTGCTTGTCCAAAAATAAAATTCAATAAACGCCCTTTCTTCTTTTTCTTTTTACCATAGGAAAAACCAAATATGAACATTAAGGTAGTGAAAGATTCCCCAACAGATTTCAAAATATCACTAAGTAAACTAAATAAAGACAACAATCTTGGACATTGTACAAAACAGTGAAAAATGGTCTCCCTCGTTAAACAAAACGGACACTCATCTGAAACAGTTGGATTTATGATTGATATGAAAGCATTTACTGCAATGATGCCATGTAGAATACGCCACTGTAAGTCACCAGTGTTCTTGGTTAATGGTGGTTTGTACAACATACTCCACATTGGTTTTGCATCAGACTGACTACTAAAGAATTCCCTCCAAGGTGTATCTTTTTTGTCTTTAAGTTTTGCCCTGTTTAGAGCTTTAACACACCTTTGATATAATGTCTTTCCATTTGCAGAGTCCAAAAAAGTCCAAACCTTGCTGTCCTCCAGCAGAGGACCCAGAACTTCACAGTCTTTTAAGTTGGGTCTAATGCATAGCTTATGAAAGTTGTCTGTTTCTTCAGGTGTTAAGAGTCCGTCAAACCATCCAGATATCAAACTTTTGTCTTCCTCCGATAACGCTCTCTTAAACTTCTCCAGCATCAGATCTACTATACGAACAGAGCAAACTTCCAGTTTTCTTGCAAGAGCAGTAGAGTTGTCCATGTCAGCTCCAATCAGTTCAAGGAGAAGTTGAACAGTTATTACTCCCTTATTCTGTAAAAGTCTAGACATCATGGGTATTTTATCCCATAACGAGCCTAGGCGTGATCCTTTAAGAATTGGCTCCTTCAGTAACCAGAATAACGATGTAGAAGTTCCCGTTATTCCTGCTTCCATTAACTTCCATGTTTTTAAAACATTAATGTAGAAGGATGATAGACCATTTGTGCTGATTCCCGAACAGTCAATGATAAACAATGTCTTTCCCAAACCCATGTTACCAACTTGCTGACAAAAACATTCTGCCACCTGTCTCCACAATACATTTTGGTCCCCATAGAGAAAACTTTGCAAAAATTGTAGCCTGAAAGCAGCTTTTCTGCTTTCCAGATGAATCAAACCCTGACCTCCTTCTTCTTTTTGTAAAAAAAGTACACTTTGAGGTATCCAGTGAAGTCTGTCCCAAAAAAAATTAACAATAATACTTTGTAATTTCATTAGTAAATTTGGTGGCGGTTCCAGCACAGCTAAACGATGCCACAATGTAGAAGCCACCAAATTATTAATAACAAGTGTTCGCCCCCTGTAAGACAATCTTGGCAAAAGCCAGCGCCATTTTTTCAGTTTTCCTTCTATTTTTTCAACTACATCTTCCCAGTTTTTCATAACCTCCACATGATCACCTAAATGAACACCTAGATATTTAAAACCATTTTTTACCCACTTCAGTTCATCAGGTAATCTGGGCTCGTCTCCTTGCCATTTGCCTATTAACAAAGCTTTGCTCTTTCCCCAGTTTATTTTAGAAGATGAAAATTTGCCAAAACTTTCAGTGATAGCTGTTAGTTTTTGAACATCATGATTGTTTGTTACCGCCACCACAATATCGTCTGCATATGCAGAAAGATGCAATGATGAAAAATGTTCTTTTAATTTTACACCATTCAATTGTTTTCTGATCTGGCATAACAGAGGTTCGATACTGATTGAATAGAGCATACCTGACATTGCACAGCCTTGTCGAATTCCCCTCTGTACAAGAAATGGGGCACTCAACCCACCATTGATTTTCAAAATACTTTCAATGTCACAATAGAGTGTTTTTATCAGAGCAATGAAGCCAGGGGAGAAACCAAAAGCTTCTAAAGTATTCCATAAAAAATGGTGCTCCACCCGATCAAATGCCTTTTCTTGGTCAAGGGAAATCAGACCAAACTTTAAATCTAATGAACCAGACATGTCCAAAACGTCTCTAATAAGGGATATATTGTCTCTTATAAGTCTACCAGGGATGCAGTATGACTGGTCAGCGTGTATAACTTGGCCAATCACTTTTCTCAGTCTGTTTGCCAAGGCTTTTGAGAACATTTTGTAATCAACACATAGAAGACTGACTGGTCTCCAATTTCTTATTTCACAAAGATCACCTTTTTTAGGTAGAAGAGTGAGAACAGCTCTTCGACAACTGAGTGGTAATCTTCCCTTCGCTATGCTGTCATTTAGAACCTCTAATAAGTCCTCTGACAAAAGGGTCCAAAAGGTCCTGTAGAACTCCACAGGCAGGCCATCTATTCCAGGAGCTTTATCATTGTCCATGCTCGCCAGTGCCACTTGCAGTTCTTGCATGGTCAGAAGGTGTCCTAAGGCCGTGTTGTCCTTAGCTGAAATCTTTGGCAGATCATTTAAAAAGTGTTCTGTTATGTCAGCACATTCTTTATATTCAGTGGCATAAAGCTTAGAAAAAAAGTCCACAGCTCTTTTTCTTATTGCAGTTGTTTCCATTAAGTCTCTTCCATCTTCTGCTCGAATACTATGAATGAGTCGACTTTGACCATTTTTCTTCTCCAAGTTGAAGAAAAATTTAGAGGGAGCATCCATTTCAGTGACACTTTGAAAGCGTGAGCGAACTAACGCCCCCTGTGCTCTAATCCCGAGTAGATCAGCCAAAGCAGTCTTTTTCTTTTTGAGAGTCTGAAAATGACCTGCATCTCCTGTAGATCCACTCAAAGTCTGAAGATCCATTATGTCCATCTCTAGATCCTTTATAGATCGTACAAGCTCTCTTGTGACATTGGAAGTATATTGAGTACAAAACTGTTGAATTTTTATTTTTCCAATATCCCACCATTGTTGTAAGGAAACAAACTGAGATTTTTTAGTTTTCCACTCTTTCCAAAGAAATGAGAAACATTCTTTAAAGAAGCCATCATTTAACAAAATAGTGTTTAAATGCCAATATGCACTCTTGGGTTTTACTCCACTGAGAAAAATATTTCCTATCACCATGCTATGGTCAGAGAAACCAACAGGACACAATATACAGGATTTAAACATTTGTAAGTGATGTTCAAAACAATACAATCTGTCAAGTCTTGCCATTGTAATGTAATTGTCTTTACAGTGAGTCCAGGAATATTGTCTACTTGTCCCATGTTTAGAACGCCACACATCAGCTAACTCATGAGTCTCAATAATACGTTTCAAAATTGTCCGTGAACGAATATTAGGCTCTAAGTGATTTCTGTCCAAATCATCAAGAGTACAATTAAAGTCTCCTCCCAAAATCAAGTAATCTGTTGAGGCACAGCTTGCAACAGTATTTCCTAATTTTTCTAAAAACTTACATCTTTCATTAGGATTTGATGGCGCATAAACATTTAGCAGGACAAAAGTTAGTTTTTCATATTTTGCAGTTACTTTCAGCAACCTCCCTGGAAAAACTTCTTCCACTTCACAAGATTCTGGAAGAAAGTTTTTTGAAAAGATAATTGCCACTCCGGCACTCAATGAATTTTTATGACTCATGACAATATACCCATCCCATTCCTTTTTCCAATCAACTTCATTATCAATATTACTATGAGTTTCCTGAGCAAAGGCAAAGTTGATACATTTAGTTTTTAGAAGTTCAAAAAAAATTGCTCTTTTCTTTGCATCTCTTGCGCCATTCAGGTTTAAAGATGAAATCTTTAACCTACTCATAGTCAGCCAGGAAAAGATCAGTAAGATTGAAGCAAAACAGCAAAACAACTCCTGTCTTTTACTTTTTGGATGCATCATTTGTTGAGGTTCTCAGTTTCTGTATCAGTTTTCGAAGACGATAGATTTCAGTGTCCTTCAAACCTTCTGGGCCTCTTTGTCTCATTAACCATTTGACCGAATCCAGAAACATTATTCTATTAGGAAAATGATCATCTACAGATACATCCCTTTTTCCTTTGGTTACTTCCAAAAAACTACGGATCTGTTCAACGCTGTAGCCATTAGTTACCTGACCATCAGGAATTGAGGAGTCAGATGCTTCCCTGTCACTGTCTGAGTCAGAAAAGAACTCTGACTCACTCTCTGGTACAAGTTTTTCTTTTACCTGGATTTTCTTTGGTTTTGCTGCTTTTGACTGTCTTGTTTTTCTTTTTGCGTTTGGCATTTTAAACACAGTTTCATCATCCCTCACCATTTTCTCCCCCTTAGACACTACTTCATCTACATTCAGTTCCTCTTGAGTTATTTCTTCTTCAATAACTTTCTCACTTACTTCATCTACACAAGTCGAAGTAGAAGCAACCTGACTGTTGTGCTGCATGTCTGAGCCAGACTCAGGAACATCTGCTCCTCTCTGCTCACTTTCATTGTCCACCGAGACTGTCTCTGTCCCTCCAGCAGTCTGGGGGGGCTCTTCTGATTTTCGATCTTTTTCAGGACAAGTCCGCGCTAAATGTCCCTCCTGTCCACATCCAAAACATTTCATTGTTTCAGTTGTTGCAAAGATAGTATAGTCAAAACCCTCAACTTTGAATCTCATGACTATGTTCAGTTCCTCAGCATCATTTAATAAGATCATAAACACCTGCCTCCTGAAAGACACGACATGTTTCAGTTTTTCTGATTTACAACCTGAATGAAGCATTTTCATGGTTGAGACAATCTGACCATGACGTGACAACTCCTTCAGTAACACGTCATCACTAATGAACGGAGGCAAGTTTGACAGGATGATTTTTTTTGCTGGATTCACGAGGGGAAACACGACAGAGTATGCGTTTCTCAGAACTACCCCACGTTCAACAACAATATTAACTTTATCTATAGAGTCCAGAAACAAAACCACAGCACTATTCATTCTGGCTGCTGCTTTCACACTTTCACACCCGACCACCTCTCCTACAGCTAACGCACACTCTTCAACAGAGTAATCCACGCCCACCGGCATCTTGATGCCATGTCGACGGGACAGACTCCCACACCCGGTGTTTCTGCCGGCCATCGCACCGAAACCGGCGCTGCCGAACAGAAAACCAGAAAAAACACCACCATAACCCGGAGTGCTTTTAAACAGTTGTACCACACCTAAAAAAGAAGAAAAAGCATGTGAAACACCTTTCAGAAGTAAAATAAACCGCTAGTCAAACCTTCAAGAAGTTCACTTCCACTCTCCACCCGTGTGACAGACGCTCACGCATGCGCACGAGAGAGAGAGAGAGAGAGAGAGAGAGAGAGAGAGAGAGAGAGAGAG
>NC_056498.1:18799646-18805247 GCF_014905685.2 Nematolebias whitei
AGAGAGAGAGAGAGAGAGAGAGAGAGAGAGAGAGAGAGAGAGAGAGAATGGTTGTTTATCTTGTTTGTCACTATGTGACCCTGTGATGGAATTGTAACCTGTCCAGAGTGTACTCACCTCTTGAACAGTGATTAAAGGAGGTAGGCACCAACTGCCTTGTTAAACTAGGGGTTTAAAAATAAACTAAATAAAGTCATGTGATCAATACTGACATCCAGTTTGACCTATAAGATGATTGCGACACGAGACTGAGTTGGTAACAAATCACACATAGTGCTTTTAATTGATAGGGAACACTTAATTTATACTAAAATTTCATATTAATCTTTTTTGTCTTTAGGTCAAAATTACAAGTTTTAAAATTGAGGCCTTCTGGAGGACAGCCAGATAGTCAACATTTGATAGTCTGTAGCTGAAAATGATCTTAAGCTCTTAAAATTGTTTGTCCAACAATAAAGTGTTCATTTCAATTTTCCAAAATGCTCATAGAACTTTGGGAAATCTAATAAGGAATAAACAAACAGATGGAAAGAGCTGGAGAAGGGCAGAAATTAAATACTATGAGACGATGCCAGTGATGTACTAATTACCACATGGCTGCCATGTTTGGTGAATTGTGAGTTGTTCAGAAGGACCCAAATGTGGGCACATAGGAGGCCATTCCAGAAACGCAGTAACTAAAATAAACAGAAGAACTGGCGGAAGAGCGGGATTTAAGTATGAGAATGAACATTCTGTCAAAGACCAAGTTAAACTAAGAAGCATATGTACACTTGGATGGGTGATTAGTAGAGGAGAACAGAATTACAACATTCGCAAACAGCAGGCAATCTAGCTTTTGTATCAGAGACTTATGCTAGAGCTAGTGATTTTGCTAAAAGTTTTGAGTAGAATTGGTGACAAAAGGCAACCATAGTCTGATCAATTACTGGCAATTATGTAATTTAACAGTAATAAAAGTAAAATTCCTTGAAGATTTAAATGGCTATTGTCCTAATAATCCATCATGTCTTGGAATATTTGTAGTGAATCACACTCATCTACTACCACACCAAATTTTAGATCAATATATGTATAATCAACTGGGCTATAGCCCTGGTTGCACTTGTTGAGATTGATTAACTGTGGTAGTCATCTTGAATCAGGTTAAGATCTAGTTGTAGATGTACATCAATTTAATAATTTCTGATATTTTCAAAAAAAATCTGTACAATAGTGCATATGCATTTACAATTAAACACATGCACACACACACACAAAATTACATGATCACCTGCCTTTCATGGTGACAGGCAATAAGAATTTTCCAGGATTTTATATCATAATAACATTATATATTTTTTTAATCTGGAGCATTTTGGGTTAGGTTAACATTGTATTAATAAACTCATTGAAATGTATACTTCAATTCAATTCAGTTTATTTATATAGCGCCAAATCACAACAAAGTTGTCTCAGGGCACTTTACAGGAACATTCACAAACATAAAAGCCAATTAGTAAAGTTCTCTATCTAAGGAATCCAGCAGACAAGTTGAATCTTGGATTCTTTGCAGTCTCCCATCCTGAGCAAGCACAGTGGCAACAGTGGAAAGAAAAACTCCCTTTTAAAGGAAGAAACCTCCAGCAGAACCAGGCTCAGGACAAGCGGCCATCTGCTTTGACTGGCTGGTTTGAGAGGACAGGAAGGAGAGACAGACGAACACAGAATGGTAGGTCCAGATATAGGTCCAGGTGTACCTGAAAAACAACAACAAAAAAACACATGTTAAGGATAGAAAAAAAATTAAAAATACAAAACAGGTTGAGAGTAAGTAAAGACAGTAGCAGAGTGAAAAGTGTGGTTAGTTTGTCCTCCAGCAGTCTAAGCCTATAGCAGCATAACTAAGGGAGAGCTCAGGAAACCCAAGCTGACCCTAACTATAGGATTTAGCAAAAAGGAAAGTCTTAAGCACAGTCTTAAAATTGGACAATGTGTCAGCCTCACGGACAGAGATTGGAAGTTTGTTCCACAAGAGAGGAGCCTGATAACTGAAAGATCTGCCTCCCATTCTGTTTTTGTAAATTCTAGGAACCACATGTAAACCTGCAGCCTGAGAGCGAAGTGCTCTGTTAGGAAAATATGGAACAATAAGATCTGTAATATAAGATGGAGCTAGGTTGTTGAGAGCTTTGTAGGTTAGAAGTAGGATTTTGAATATTCTGGATTTGACAGGGAGCCAATGGAGAGAAGCTAAAACTGGAGAGATGTGATCTCTCCTAATAACTCCAGTTAAGACTCTGGCAGCAGCATTTTGGATCAACTGAAGATGTTCTAAAGAAGTATTTGGACACCCAGATAATAAACCATTGAAGTCCAGTCTAGAGGTGACAAATGCATGAACCAGTTTTTCTGCATCATTTTTAGATAAGATGTTTCTCATTTTAGTGATATTACGCAGGTGGAAGAAGGCAGTTTTAGTAACGTTTTTAATGTGGGGGATAAAATACATGTCCTGATCAAAAATAACACCAATATTTTTAACATTAGAGCAGGAGGACAGATTAATGCCAACTAAGGAGGGAGACATACTGAAAAATTCATTCCTATGGTGCTCAGGTCCAAAAACCAAAACCTCAGTCTTGTCTGTGTTCAAAAGGAGAAAATTAAGGGTCATCCAGGTTTTTATGTCTTTAAGACATGCTTGTAGTCTAAGTAGCTGATTGGATTCATTGGGTTTAATGGACAAAAATAATTGTGTGTCATCAGCATAACAATGAAAATTTATCCCATGCTGTTTAATAATTTTACCTAATGGAAGCATATACAGGTCCTTCTCAAAAAATTAGCATATTGTGATAAAGGTCATTATTTTCCATAATATAATGATAAAAATGAAACTTTCATATATTTCAGATTCATTGCACACCAACTGAAATATTTCAGGTCTTTAATTGTTTTAATACTGATGATTATGGCATACAGCTCATGAAAACCCAAAATGCCTGTCCCAGAAAATTAGCATATTTCATCCCACCAATGAAAGACAAGTGTTTTTAATACAAAAAACGCCAACCTTCAAATAATCATGTTCAGTTATGCACTCAATACTTGGTCGGGAATCCTTTTGCATGAATGACTGCTTCAATGCGGCGTGGCATGGAGACAATCAGCCCGTGGCACTGCTGAGGTGTTATGGAAGCCCAGGATGCTTCGATAGCGGCCTTAAGCTCATCCAGAGTGTTGGGTCTTGCGTCTCTCAACTTTCTCTTCACAATATCCCACAGGTTCTCTATGGGGTTCAGGTCAGGAGAGTTGGCAGGCCAATTGAGCACAGTAATACCATGGTCAGTAAACCATTTACCAGTGGTTTTGGCACTGTGAGCAGGTGCCAGGTCGTGCTGAAAAATGAAATCTTCATCTCCATAAAGCGTTTCAGCAGATGGAAGCATGAAGTGCTCCAAAATCTCCTGATAGCTAGCTGCATTGACCCTGCCCTTGATAAAACACAGTGGACCAACACCAGCAGATGACATGACACCCCAGTGACTGTGGAAACTTGACCCTGGACCTCAAGCAATGTGGATTCTGTGTCTCCTCTCTTCCTCCAGACTCTGGGACCTTGATTTCCAAAGGAAATGCAACATTTACTGTAATCAGAGAACATAACTTTGGACCACTCAGCAGCAGTCCCAGGCGAGATGCTTCTGACGCAGTCTCTTGTTCAAGATTGGCTTGACCTGGGCAATGCGGCACCTGTAGCCCATTTCCTGCACACGCCTGTGCACGGTGGCTCTGGATGTTTCTACTCCAGACTCAGTCCACTGCTTCCGCAGGTCCCCCAAGGTCTGGAATCGGCCCTTCTCCACAATCCTCCTCAGGGTCCGGTCACCTCTTCTCGTTGTGCAGCGTTTTCTGCCTCACTTTTCCCTTCCCACAGACTTCCCACTGAGGTGCCTTGATACAGCACTCTGGGAACAGCCTATTCATTCAGCAATTTCTTTCTGTGTCTTACCCTCTTGCTTGAGGGTGTCAATGATGGCCTTCTGGACAGCAGTCAGGTCGGCAGTCTTACCCATGATTGCGGTTTTGAGTAATGAACAAGGCTGGGAGTTTTTAAAAGCCTCAGGAATCTTTTGCAAGTGTTTAGAGTTACGTCGTTGATTCAGATGGTTAGGTTAATAGCTTGTTTAGAGAACCTTTTCATGACACCTTCATAACATCTAGGCTTGATTACTGCAATTCACTTCTGTTTGGAATCAGTCAGTCCTCCATTGCTCGTCTACAACTGGTCCAAAATGCTGCAGCCCAATTTTTAACTGGTACAGGCTATAGAGAGCACATCACGCCAGTTTTGGCCTCCCTGCACTGGCTACCCATTCACCTTCAGATCCATTTCAAAATTATCATGTATGTTTTTAAATCACTGAACAGTTCCACCCCATCCTATCTCACTGATCTTCTGCAGCCATATGTCCCACCGTGCTCTCTGAGGTCAGCAGACCAGATGCTTCTCTCAGTCCCAGAAACCCGTCGTAAGCTCAGAGGTGACAGGGCTTTCTCTGTTGCAGGTCCACGACTGTGGAATGAGTTGCCACTGAGTGTCCGGCAGGCTCCCACACTCTCAGTCTTTAAGTCTCGCTTGAAGACCCACTTCTATTCGCTTGCCTTTAACACGGTGTGATTTGTTTTGGTCCGGTCTGTTCTCTACTCTGTTGGCCATTTTAGTTAGCTTCTGCTGCTATTTGTATCTGTATTTCTATTTTATGTTTTCCTGTCTGCTGTGCATGTTTGGTTCTTTTGTACAGCACTTTGGTTGGCCTTGTTGCTGTTTTAAGTGCTATATAAATAAATTGGTATGGTATGGTATGGTATGATATGCTAATTTTTTGGGACAGGCATTTTGGGTTTTCATGAGCTGTATGCCGTAATCATCAGTATTAAAACAATTAAAGACCTGAAATATTTCAGTTGGTGTGCAATGAATCTGAAATATATGAAAGTTTCATTTTTATCATTATATTATGGAAAATAATGACCTTTATCACAATATGCTAATTTTTTGAGAAGGACCTGTATATAAAGTATATATAATATAAAGTAAAGAGTATTGACCCAAGCACTGAGCCCTGAGGAACTCCATGACTAACTTTGGTGTATGGGGAAGATTTATTATTTACATTTACAAACTGTAATCTATCAGATAGATATGATTTAAATCATTTTAGAGCTGTTCCTGTAATCCCAATATCATAGTCAAGCCTCTGTAGTAAAATATTGTGATCAACTGTATCAAATGCAGCACTGAGGTCTAACAGGACCAGTATAGACACAAGTCCATTGTCTGAGGCCATGAGAATATCATTAGTATCAGTATACCAAAGACAATCGGTCTGTCAATTTTCAGAATCAGAATACTTTTATTCCTATCCTTGCACAGTGAAGTACAACAAAATTTGTCCCTAGGTGTTGATTGAGTTCTTGTGAAATGTAAATTTCTACAGAACTGAGAAAGGTCAACTAAGTGAGACCAACATCCATCCATCCATCCATCCATCCATCCATCCATCCATCCATCCATCCATCCATCCATCCATCCATCCATCCATCCATCCATCCATC
>NC_056498.1:18805257-18815340 GCF_014905685.2 Nematolebias whitei
CATCCATCCATCCATCCATCCATCCATCCATCCATCCATCCATCCATTCATCCATCCATCAATTATCTTTTACTCACTTCTTCCATTTTGGGTCACGGGGGTTGCCGGTGCCTGTCCAGCAATCACTGTGCGAGGGGTGGGGTACACCCTGGACAGGTCACAAGTCCATCACAGGGCCACATAGAGACAAACAAGACAAACAACCATTCACTCTCTCACGCACACCTAGGGACAATTTAGAGTTACCAATCAGCCTAACATATGTTGTTGGTCTATGGGAGGAAAACGGGGTACCCGGGGAAAACTCACGCATGCACGGAGAGAACATGCAAATTCCACCCAGATAGGCCCCCGGACCAGAATTTGAACCAGCAACCTTCTCGCTGAGAGGCATCACCTCTACCAGTTGCATCACCGTGCTGCCTGAGGCCAACATATACCAGCTAAATTCTCCATGTTGGCCCTAATCCTTTATTGGAATTTTAGGTATTGGCTTGAAATTGGTAAAACAAATGGGAATCATTTGGATTATAAATAAATAGAGAATGATGCATGGGGCCAATCTAACACCTGCATCAAATCCACAGATGAACTCCATTCATTATCTTTTATCCACTTCTTCCTTTTTACATCACGGGTCGCTGGTGCCCATATCCAGCAGTCACTGTGTGAGATGGGACACCCTGGACAGGTCACAAGTCTGTCACAGGGCCACATAATGACAAACAAGACAAACAACCATTCACTCTCTCACCCACACCTAAGGACAATTTAGAGTTATCAATCAGCCTAACATACATGTTTTTGGTTTGTGGGAGGTAACTGGAATACCCGGAGAAAACCCACGCATGCACGGAGAGAACTTGCAAACTCCACCCGGGATTTGATCCAGCAGCCTTCTTGCTGAGAGGTGACAGCTCTACCAACTGCACCACCATGCCGCCACTATTGAAATCAGGATGTGAAATCCAGTTTGAGACAATTCCGCTTTTCATCTTATTTACTTCCCACATGGACTCCATATAAATGTTGGCTGGATCTGTACACACACATCTTCCTCTGTAAGACTGTTGAGGTTTTAGAATAGGTTTATTAAATGCCACCTCACAAAAAAAATAGTATATTTAGTGTGAACAAATGTTTAAAAATCCATTTCAGTATTTTTCCTCACGTGTTGCAAACTGCAAAAGGCATCCATGGGTTTTCAACATTACCATAATATAAATGTACTGTGAGATATCTGCGAGGCTTGAATAATTATACTCAAGCATCTAACAGGATAAATGTATTTGTCCTGACCGAATTTTCTTCCTGCTCCTGTGTTTTTGTATTTTTCTCTTTGACTGTGACTTACTGCAGTGCTGCAGACTGTCGTATTCATTTTATCTGTTATTGCCTCCCCAACAAAACAAAGCCTTCTCACATCTACAGCATTTGAGCATTTGTGTGTGAGTGTGAATGTGATGGAGTATGTTTGTGTCTGAGCCTTTTTGTCAGGAGGGCACTTCTGCGGCACCTTTAGTGAATGGCTGTGACACTGAAGTGGCTGTATTCCCCTAAGCGTGACAGTAGTATTGATTAAATTGCTAGTGTGGTCAGAGAGGTGCTCTTGAAACATGTCAACATGTAAAAAAATAAATCACGTTCCCATGTGATTCCCTGGGTGTTCATATCTCTGGTAAACCTATGCCATTTCTTCTCCAGTAACTCTCGCACCACTGCAATAGCTGAAGGTCAGACACAATCTGTAAACCTCGAGATGTGTGGAGGTTTATGGAATGCAAGCTCCATAATGTTATGGGTGGTAACACCAGTTTTCATTTTTGTTCCCCATCCCCCACCAAGCCTAAACAATCTTGAGTTCAGGCTATAAGGTCTTAGAAAGTACTTGATGGATGGCTATTAAACTTTCTACTGATGGTCTTGGCATCCAGTGATTAATGATTCCTTAATTTTAGAAGATGTGGCCACAACAATGACAACCTTAACATTAAATAATAACCTATCAACCCCTTAAAAAGATGACAGATGGATGAAAGGACGGATGGACAGATCTCAAGTGATTTCAGTCTCACATTAAACAATCCAGGAAGTAGATAAACAAGAAGAATACTAAATAATTTGACCTTTCATTTTGTGTTATTAGAAAAACTTTGATAATTTATTTAGTCTTATAACATTAGTTCAGATTGTTTTGAAGTGTTCTGTGTAAAGATTTTAAATGTACTGTAGTTATTATTTTGGATGTTGGAGGTAAGGTCAGAGAAATCTGAGACACTTTTACAAAACACAAAGTCAGGACTGAGATGTCTTTTAGTGGTCTCTGTGTGATTTCTAAATGGACGGAGATAGCCTGGCTGATTGAAGACAACCCAACACTGTTGAATCTTTGAGCGGCCAATGAGGGAGTTGCAAAGCCGTAACAGTCAGCATGTGCAGAAAATGTTGCGAGCTTTTGAAAATGATGTTTTAATGTGACAACAGTCTAGTATGGCTAATCTGAAGGTAGTCTTGGCTACCGTCATACCAGTCATTAACTCATCTACTGTATCTGTTCAGAACTATGGTGATTGTGGAATGCTTGTGAACCCTTTATAAATTTCTGTATTTCTGCATAAATGACCTAAAACATAATCAGATTTTCACACAAGTCCTAAAAGTAGATAAAGGTAACCCAGTAAAAAAAAAAAAAAAGACAAACACATTATATGTGGTCATTTATTTATTAAGGAAAATGATCCAATATTACATATCTGTGAGTGGTAAAAGTATGTGAACCTCTAGAATTATCAATTAATTTGAAGGTAAATTTAGAGTCAGGTGTTTTCAATCAATGGGATGATAATCAGGTGTGAGTGGACACCCTGTTTGATTTAAAGAACATGATCTATCAGAGTCTGATCTTCACAACATGTTTGTGGAAGTGGATCATGGCTGGACCAAAGGAGATTTCTGATGACCTCTTAAAAAGAGTTGTTCATGTTCATTTGGTTGGAAAAGGTTACAAACCATCTCTAAAGAGTTTGGACTCCACCAATCCACAGTCAGACAGATTGTGAATAAATGAAGGAAACTCAAGACCATTGTTACTCTCCCCAGGAGTGGTGGACCAACAAACATCACTCCAAGAACAAGGCGTGGAATAGTCATTGAGGTCACAAAGGAGCCCAGGGGAACTTGAAACAACTGAAGGCCTCTCTCACATTGACTGATCCAACATTTTTCAGTCAGATCATCTGGACAGTTTTTTTTTTTCTTTTGTGCTGAAACGTTTCACCTTCAATCCAGAAGGCTTCATCAGTCAAGGAAACACACACAAAACTGATTCTTCCCCCAACAGCTTACTCCAAAGTGGAACAAACCAGTTCTGCTTGTGATAAGATGGTCTCTTTGGTACGCCCCCTCCTCCATTGCCGGCCCTCTTCCTTGTTGACAGTCTTGTCAAACTGGTTGAAAACAACAAAGTCCATGCTCAATAATCCAGGTCTAAAATCCAACATTTTTCAGTCAAGTCATCGGGACAGTTTCTTTTTTTGTGCTGAAACATCTCGCCTTCGATCCGGAAGGCTTCATCAATGAAGACAACACACAACAAAACTGATTCTTCCCGCAACAGCTTACTCCAAAGTGGAACAATAACAAAGATTGATGTTAATGTTCATGAGTCCACCATCAGGAGAACACTGAACAACAATGGTGTTCATGACAGGGTTGAAGGAGAAACCACTGCTCTCCAAAAAAAAACCATTGATGCTCATCTGCCGTTTGATAAAGATCACGTGGACAAACCAGAAGACTGTTGGAAGAATGTTTTATGGACGAATGAGACCAAAATATAACTTTTTAGTTTAAATGAAAAGTGTTATGTTTGGAGAAACTCTGCGTTCCTGTAGAAAAATCTTATTCCATCTGTGAAACATGGTGATGGTAGTATCATGGTCTGGGCCTATTTTGGTGCATCTGGACCAGGACGGCTTGCCATCATTGATGGAACAATGAATTCTGAATTATATCAGAGAATCCTAAAGGAAAATGTCAGAACATCTGTCTATGAACTGAATCTCAAGAGAAGGTGGGTCATGCAGCAACACAATGACCCTCAGCACACAAGAAGTTCTACCAAAGAATGGTTCAAGAGGAATAAAGTTCATGTTTTGGAATGGCCAAGTCAAAGCCCTGACTTTAATCTAAAAAAAAGTTAAGTCTGGTTCTCTGGACATTCAAAAAACAAAACAAAACAAAAATGTTGTTTTGTTTTTTGAATGTCCAGAGGACCAGACTTAACTTTTTTAGATTTTTCTACCTGGATTATTGTGCATGCATCAGGATATCCTGACCTTAATCCAATCCAGATGTTGTGGAAGGACATGAAGCAGCAGTTAATGTGAGGAAACCACTAACATCCAGAGTAAAACTGTTCTGTACGGAGGAACGGACTAAAATTCCTCCAAGCCGGTGTACAGGACTGATCAACAGTTACTGGAAATGTTTAGTTGCAGTTATTGCTGCACGGGGGGTGGGGGGTCGGGGGGGGGGGGTCACACCAAGTACTGAAAGCAAAGGTTCACATACTTCTGCCACTCACAAATATGTAACATTGGATCGTTTTCCTCAATAAATAAATGACCAAGTATTATATTTTGTCTCATTTGTTTAACTGGGTTCTCTTTATCTACTTTTAGAGCTTATGTGAAAATCTGATGTTTTAGGTCATATTGATGCAGAAATATAGAAAATTCTAAAATACGTCATAAACATCCATGTACTACTCTACTCAACTCTACTTCAAATTGAAGTTGTTCAAGGCGATGTTTACAAGAACAACAAAAAGCAGTACTTTTCCACTGAAACTTATTAAAACCCAAAAATTCAATTTTTGTTTTTATTTTGAACTGTTCTTATGGTCTAAAGATGATTAAATAAGAATGCTAAATCTGAAAAACAGAAAACAAACATTGCCAAGTATACTGTTTACTTTCTCATTTTCAAAACGTACTGAATTCATTCATATTTTTTCTAAACAAAATTGCAAATGACCAAAAAATGTATTTAGAAACCAAAGTTCACTAAGAGCTAATTAAAATGTAACAACTGCAAAACTTGTATTTTGCAACTGAACTGTACTTGAATGAGGCTTTCTGTGATTATGTGAGCAGTATAACAGCTTGTACTTGCATGCAAGTCAGTGATACCGACAAAGGTGTTCATCAACCTGCAATCACCTGACAAAACACAATAAAATATAGAATATATTGTACACATTCACTTTTGTATGTATCAGAAATTCCAAGTGTGGATGACTGTAATGAAAGGAAAGTCGAGTAAGTTAATTTAAATCTAGGACCTTATCTCATTTTTGCTCAGAGCACCCAGGATTTAGGTGATTTATTTGTTTATTCCATTTTATTGCAGAGAAAATGTGCCATAGACATAGATATACAAACAGCCCCTGTATACAAAATTTAAAAAAAGAACATGGTCATTGGAGACACGTTTTACCGCTTCAGTTTAATAAAGGTGGAAAACATCTAAAGGACAACCACAGACACACTGAAACACTTTCACATCAGTCCCTGATTAGAGTGAATAAGAACAAAATTGACAAATTAAATTAAAGGGACTACACCCATGAATGCACTGCATCATCAGACTGGAAACTGTAATTATTGCTTTCAACTGCACTGGAACAGTGATAAGGAAACCTTGAGGAAAAGTAAATGCAATTTAAGCTCTTGTTGTGATAGATTACCTCCTTGCCAGTAAGTTTAAAGTCTTTGTAAGTTGAGTTCTACTCCATATTAAAGTAAAATAAATAATAAGCCAGGGGATATTGCAAAAACATAAATGATCAGTGAATCTTTATTAAACATGAAAACCAATATTCATCTTTAATAGAAGGCAAGCAATGAAAACCCCTTAGAATGACAAAAAATAGTAAACATTCAAAAGGAATGAACCAATTTGGTACACATCTGCAGTGGGTATAGGAGTTATTTCATTTGCAACAAACTTATTATGGTGACTGTTTTTTACTGCTTACTTTCTGTTTCGGGGTTTGCTTTTATGTTTATATCTTGTGAGGTTTTTTTTTTTTTTTGTGCTTTGTTAATTTTTCATCCCTTCTTGTGTTTACTTCTGGGACATCAGTTCAATTCTCCTCAGTTCAGATCCTAGTCCTCGGTCTTATCACACCCAGTCTCACCTGTGCCCTTTGCTCATAAAGCTCAGCTGTCTCGCATCTCTTCATCAGCCCCAGTTCTTAAAGTGCCTGTCACGTGCATGTCCTACAAATACAAAAAGTGGAAGAAAGCATATTAATATTTAAGAAATGTGGCATAATACACATGATTTTGCTCATTTGATCACATAACGGGCATTTTGTTAATGGGCGCAGCCAAAGTGAAACAGGAAGTGACTCCATGCTCCTGTTTACTGAAACAATATTTGAACTCTGACTCTTCTTCATCTCTCTGATAGTGACCAAAATAATCTAAAGAAACATCAGATTCTTTGTTCCTGTCTGTTTTTAGCTATTGTAGCATGCAAGCATTCCTCTTTCTCATCACTTCCTGCTACTGCTCATACAAAAATCTCAACAGCTATTCATCTCAGCGGTGTGATTTATATACATATATTTTGCAATATGTTATTAATGTTATCTTCCAAAAAAGCTTTCATGTTTTCATGAAAATTTGATGTAAAAGGCACTTTAAATGTTCCCAGTTTTCAGTCCAAAATTCAGTGGAGAATTGTGCATGTTTCATGCCAAACCTGGTCCTCTTCATACCCATTTGATTCTCCATGCCACCCTTTTCATTCCCTTCAGTTTCAAATAAGTTTACTGCCATGTCAATATTTTGTTTTTGTTTGTTAAAAAAAAATATAAAAAAAATAAAAAAGTTTACTTTAGAGTTCCTTGTGTTAGTCAGCATTTCTGTGTCCAAATCCTCCCCAGACAGTGAATGGACTGTTTAGACAGACTCCAGAGGTCTTAACTGGTGGCATTACAAATAGAGTTATAATTGTATTAGTTAGTTACCAGTGTCTGACAATCAGTCCAAACAGTGAGTGAAGGTCATCAGACCTAGAGCAGGTCTTTTAGGCTAATCATTTTCAGCATTAATGGCATATGATGGAGTTCAAAAAGAGGTCATGTGTGTTTGCACGAGTTTGGGGAGTTGTGCTGTGTACAGCATGTGGGAAGTACAACTGCTTCAGCAGCTCTATGTTGGGAACATATGAATATGTGAGTGTTCCTGTATGTCATTAGGGTTTCAGTCACCCAAGACAGACCACATCAAAGGAGGATTGTCATATTGTGTGCAAAGCACAACAAATCCGCATGACATCTGTCCTTATCGTCCACACACAGGTAGTGAAGTAGTTACAATACAATCTCATAACACGGTCTTATGACGTCTGGAATGAACCAAACTAAAAGCTCAATGTTGTATTTGTAGGCTGCCACCACTACCAGAGCAGAGACAGCTGTGATTAAAATGATGCTACAGTGGGAGGCAAGGACCGATTGCAAACGGCATCACATTATGTTCAGAAATAAAGCTCAGTCCCACATTACCATGGATGACCATTGTGTGTCTGTATGGGGCCGCAGAAGAGACAACAACAATCTTACCAATTTTGTGAAGACACCCTCCTGGGACCATACCATACCATACCATACCATACCATACCACTGTATTTATAAAGCACTTAAAACAGCAACAAGGCCAACCAAAGTGTTGTACAGTAGAAACAAACAAGCAAAAGACACAGGATAAAAATATATATCCAAATGGAAAAAGATAATAACTAAATGGCTTACAGTGTAGAATACAGACAGGTTAAAAACAAATCACACCGTGTCAAAAGCCAGGGAATAAAAGTGTTTTTTTTTAGCAAAACTTGAAGACTGTGAGAGTGGGAGCCTGCCTGATGTAAAGGTAAGTCATTCTAGAGACTTGGACCTGTAACAGAGAAGGTCCATGTCACCTCTGGGCTTATGACAGGTTCCTGGAACCAAAAGCAGCATCTGATCTGCTGACCTCAGAGAGTGCTGTGGGACATATGGCTGCAGCAGATCAGTGAGATAAGAGGGGGCAGAACTGTTAAGAGATTTAAAAACATACAGAAGGATTTTGAACTGAATTCAGAAGTGAACTGGGAGCCAGTGCAGGGAGGCCTGAACTGAAGTAATGTGCTCTCTTTTGCCTGTACCGGTTAGAAATCATTGCAGCATTTTGGACCAGTTGTAATCGTGCGATGGAGGTCTGATTGATTCCAAACAGAAGTGCATTGCAGTAATGAAACCTGGATGTTATGAATGCATGTATTACTGTCTCAAGGTTATTTTTGGACAGTATGGGCTTCAGTTTAGACAGTTGCCTCAACTGAAAAAAAAAATAACAAAAACAGGATTTAACAATCAATCAACAATCAATGTTAAGTTAGCACTCCCAGCTTAGTGACTACTTGTTTCTCTACTGGGGCAAGAGAGGAAAGGTCAGTACTGTGGTTCTTGATCAGCTAAATCATTGAAAAATCTTGTCTAAAGCTATACGTTCGCACACTTCAGGTTACCACTGACAAACCCTGATGGAACAGCACTACCTCAGAAATGTTGTGCATCTCCATGCCTTAGCCCTTCTAAGAGTCCTTCCTGGTATGGTTGCACATCCACACAGAGCACGTGTTCAAGTCTTCTGGGGTCAGCCAGGTCTTCAGTCAAATGAGTGGGATTGACTCAGACCTAGAGATAAGCCATCAAATATCTAAGGCCAATTAAAATTGTATGACTACATTCTGCACTGCTTGTACCCAAACCTGACCAATGGCCATATCTTACTCACACGGAAGCATAATTATGCCTGTATGGCCAAATCTGTTATCTATTTGTTCTGATATTGTTATTATTTTTAGTACAGTTAAGATTTGCCAATACGTGCAGATTCATTTTTTTTACTTTTCTGTTAAAGTGCTTAATCATTTTGTCAGTGAGGGCACATTCAGCATAGCATTTCTATTTTGCTTTACACTTTCTGATTGCATGTGAAAGACTGAACATTTTCATAACTGCTGTTGATTAAACACCCAAAAGTTATAAAAAGCCTCTGGATTTATGACCACACCACATCTGCATTATATTTAACTTCCAACTTGAATATAAAATGGATTTAAATAATTTAAATGGCTGTGGTGTGGCATTAATTGGATAAAAACCTGATGTTGTTCTCAATCTAAAAATGAACGTAGCACCATAGAAAACGTGCCTGGTTTAATTAGGGACACTTTCAAAAAAAAAAGCTATGAAAGTACAAGTGACCTTTTGGAAAACAATCCTATCATTAGGTAAATTATCATCCTGATAGAAAGATACAACCATGCAATCAGTCTTTACATTCACACAAATTCTCTTTCTCAGTGTATCATCTCCCCCCCCAAAAAATATAAGCTTTTTAAAATAATATCTTTGCATATATTTCCTCATTTTCGTGTTGCATGTAAATATGTACCATATGACACCCTGTTCAATTTCTGCAGTCACAAATTTTTAATTTACAGTGGGAGTCATTTGCTACATTCAAATACAGTAATTTGTTTTCTAGTAGTAAAGACAAATAGATAACTAAGTGTTTACAACAAATAGGACCAAAAGATGGAGATCATAATAACAAGTATCTACATTGAAGTTAAGTTGTTTAATTGTCATACACAGGTTAACACAAAGTCAACAATGCAATGAAATGTTCAGGATGAGAAGAACTGATCCGACTCGCTAAAAAAAAAAATCAAATCTAACAAACAAGAAATACTAAAGCATGGAATAAGGGTGTGTATTATGAAATTCTTTATCAAAAGGGCTCGTGAAACGGTCGGCACATATTCAGACAAGATGGAAAAAATGAAACACAGAGGCTGTTACTGCTAGGATAAATAAGTGTCATTTATTAACCTGCCACAGAAAACAGCCAAGCAAAAAACATGTACACTCTTAACACACAGATTGATATGAAATAACTTCTCACCGTGACACTGGCCGGGAAGTCGTTTTCGACCCAGGTAAAGAAGAATCACATCAAAATG
>NC_056498.1:18815350-18828176 GCF_014905685.2 Nematolebias whitei
TAGGTGTAGATTGACATAAAAGCATTAAAATAATCATTTCTATATCAGGGTGCAAAATAAAGTACCAAAGTAAAAATGAAATATAATATTTACAAGGTCCAAAAATATATACATAGCAAACAACAACATGGTAGAATACAACGGTGCAAGTAGGATGAATTAATATAAATGAGTATTTCAAGGTAGTAATACAAGTTAAAATGTACATGAAATATATTGCACATGTAACGTGTACTGCAGAGGCAGCACCGAGTCAGCAGGTACGTTTCCTGAAATACAGGCAGATAATCATGAGACAGGACAACAAGATGGCGTAGCTTCTGGAATCTCTGTGATTATGTTTATTAAACATTTAATTCAACTAAGTGTATTTTCACTTTCAGAGCCTGTTTTTTTTTTTTTTTTCTTGTTGAATGCTCTGCTCCATTATGACAAACTTAAATTCTTAAATGACATTAAACTCAAATAATCAAATTACAGCCAAAATGCCACAGTCTTTTAACATAGAAAAGAAAATATAAACGATCATATAAATAAAATAGAAAACTAAAAATATTTGAATAATGTTAAACACCTCAAAACCAAAATACATCAAATAAATCTATGTATACTGGTTGGGTTACACCACACTATTCTTGCAATAAATTCAGATCTGAAACTTGTATTTCTTTTCAAATAAAACACCTAAATATAAGAAAGACAAAATACTTATGAACAGCCATTTACAATGGGAATAGTTTTGTGCTTGTCACACACATAACATATACTACACATGTTGTGTGACAGGTTATTGCACAGGTAGTGAATAACACTGAGATTAATTGAATTATGATAGTAAGGTAGTGACATACATGAGACAGCCACATAGTACAGCAGCACTAAACATATTGGGTGCCACAGATGTGGCTTAGTGCAATGTTATTGTGAACTGTTCAGTATTATTATTAAGAGTAAAGTAATCTGACAGCTTGTGGATATTGTCTTTTAGTCTGTTTGTATGTGATGACAGACTCCTGTATCATCTGCCTGAGGGTTGTAGACTGTAAAGTCCTTGTGCTGGGTGGGTGTGGTCCTTAATGATGCTGCGTGCTTTATGCAGACCTTGGCTGTGGTAGATGTCCTGGATGTTGTGGAGACTGCTACCAGTGATGTTTGGTATGGTATGGTATGGTATATAGTTTATTCATTTTAAAAAAAGTACAAAACAATTCCATAACAATATAAAAAAGATACAAAAGATTTAAAATGAAAGGCAGCAGAAAGAAGAAAAAATCTTATTATATCTGCCCCTTTTTACAAACAATTATTTCAGACATAATAATTTTCAAGTAACAGTATAAAATGAATAACTTTCTAATTTATCTAATTCTAATACAAAACACACACTAAGCTACTTCATATATACTTTTTTAACAATTCAGTTTTGATTTTTTTCTTAAATGTGCACATTGACTTGGCATTTTTCACATCACTCTCTAGAACATTCCACAATCCAACTCCTTGGATTGAGGTAGACCTTCCCTTCAGACTAGTTCTGAATTTTGGTTTGACAAATATCTCTATCCCCTTAAGATTATAACAACTTTGTCTTTTACTAAAATTCCTTTGGATATTTAATGGTAATGTGTTATTTTGAGCCCTATACATAACTGATAAAATACTATAATCTACCAAATCATGGAACTTCAATAACTTCAGTTGATAAAATAATGTGCTTGATGGGTGACTGTAATGCTTTCTGGTGATGATTCTTACAGCTCTTTTCTGTAAAATAAAAATAGGTTTTGTAAATGTTTTACACGCTTTCCCCCAAACATCAATGCAATAGATTAAATGTGGAACAATGATTGTGTTATACAACATGTACAGAGCTTTATCATTTAATAATTCCCTGACTTTGTATAGTACTGCAATAGATTTAGATATTTTTGTTCTTACAGAATTTATATGATTTTTCCATGTTAGCTGTTCATCAATGATTACACCCAAAAATTTCATCTCATTAACTCTACAAATCTCAACACCCTCAATTTTAAATGGATCATCAACAGTTCTCTTTTTGTTGCTAAATATCATGTATTTCGTTTTTTCTAAATTTAATGATAATTTATTAAGTTTAAACCAAGTTTGTATTTTATCAAATTCTGTCTTCATCAATTCCAACATCCGTTTTACATCTTTACCCAAACAGAAAAATGTGGTGTCATCTGCAAAAAGGACACATTTGAGGAGTCCTGATACATTCACTAAGTCATTCACATATAAAATAAATAACTTTGGTCCAAGTACAGAGCCTTGAGGAACTCCACAAGTGATATTGCACAGGTCAGATCTTACACCATTTATTTGTACAAACTGCTTCCTATCTTTTAAATAGCTAGATACCCAGTGTAATGCTTGTCCTCTTATACCATATTTATTTAATTTTTCAAGGAGAATAGTGTGATCAATAGTATCGAATGCTTTTTTTAAATCAACAAAAATACTAACACAATACTGTTTTTGATCGACAGCAGTAGTTATTTGTTCTATTATTTCCATGAGAGCCATTGATGTAGAGTTTTTTGCTCTAAACCCATACTGACTGCTACTTAGAATGTTTTGTTTAGTAATAAATTTATCTAATCTGGTCACAAATAGTTTTTCTAGAATTTTTGAGAATTGTGGTAATAAGGATATTGGTCTATAATTATTGAACACACATTTATCACCATTTTTAAAGAGAGGAACTACCTTTGCTACTTTCATATTGTCTGGAAATATTCCTTTTGAAAATGATAAATTACAAATATATGTAAACGGCTCGATAACATAACTCATTATGTCCTTTACAAACATCATATCCATGTCCACCCAGTCTTTTGATCTCTTATCTGTAAGATTTTTTACTACATTCATTATTTCTTCTTTGTCAGTTCCATTAAGAAAAATACTGTTGTCACAACCTATAACTGAATGTTTCACATTATTGTCTACTTTTGGTATTTTAGCTGCAAGACTTGATCCAACGTTCACAAAATGATGATTAAATCCATTTACAATTACATTTTCATCATGGATTTCATCGTCATCCTTCAAAAAATATTGTGAAATACCTGTTTTTGCTTTATGACTTTTCAGAACACTATTTATTACTCGCCATGTAGCTTTCATATCACCATTGCTTTTATTTAATAAATCACTATAATATTCCTTCTTGTGTTTCCTTATAATCGCTACTAATTTATTTTTATACTTCTTATATTTCTCTTCAGCCTCTTGTGTTCTCAATTTCAAGAAACATGTATACAAATAATTCTTTTTTTTACAAGCATTTCTCAACCCTTTCGTCATCCATGGTTGATCAACAACATTTCTCTTTGTACAATTATTTTGCACACAATTCTTTTCATACAGAGCTCCCAAAATATTCATAAACTCATCATATGATCTGTTCACATCATCAACATACACGTCTTTCCAGCTTTGTTTATGTAAATCATCTTTTAATTTGTCCATTGCTTTTGTTGATGTGTTTATTGTTTTTTCCTTAGTTGTAATTTCTTTTGTAATGCTTTGATCATTTTTATAAATCATGAAAACTGGTAAATGATCACTCAAATCACTCATTAAAATACCTCCCATCACATCCCCATTTGTTACATTTGTGAAAATATTATCGATTATTGTAGCACTATGAGTTGTAATTCTTGTTGGTTTTGATATTAACGGATAAAGATTTAAACTATACAATGAATTTGTAAATGTACTGATGTTATTTGAATCTGTTTTATTTCCCAGGTCAATATTAAAATCTCCACAGAAAAAAATGCTTTTATTAAAACTCTTGTCCAATAGTTGTACGATTTTATCGGTGAATATTTCTATATTTGATCCTGGAGATCGATATACACAACTTATCAATATGTTTTTATCATTCTTGTTTATTATTTCTATTGTTATTATTTCCATGATGTTATCAACAATTATTGACATTTCATTAATTAATTTACATTTTATTTCATTTTTAACAAATAGAGCCACTCCACCACCTCTTTTGTTGCTTCTGTTCACATGATATAATTCATACCCTTCCATGTGAACATTAGTTGTGTTTTCATCGTTGAGCCACTTCTCCGACAGTGCTATTATTGTAAAGGTTCTGTTTAGTTGTTTTAAATAATCTGTTATTTTGGATATATTTGCATTTATACTTCTACTATTAAAGTGAATAATAGAGAGACCTCCATTTGTTATATTAATGTCATTAAACTGTTCTTCATTGTAATATTCACAGTCTTTTATTTCAGGGAAAAAACTTGTATCAATTGCATCTTCAACATTGTATATTTTAAACTCTAAATCTTTGTATGTTGTCATGTTTTAATGTATTTGTTTGTTTTATATTTTGTTAATTTCTTGTTTGTGAAGTTATGTCGATGATTTATTATCTGTCATCTCCTGAGCTCATTTTAGTTTTTCCAGATCTTTCAGGTCTTTTATTATCTTAGCCTGAGATCCTTCCTGTAGTTTGATCCAGATGTTTCCATTTCTTGTCCAAGTTGATGCTATTTTTTTCTGTTTTTTTAACAACCTTGCTTCACGTGCAATATTTCCATTTTTTTTAGTTAGATGTTCATTTATGTAAACATTTGTTCCCTTCAGTTTTTTTGCTTGCATTATCACATGGTTTCTTGATTTCCTGCTAATGAACTTGATGACTATGGATGGTTTGGCTTTATCTGATTTGTTGGGCAGGGTGTGACAGATTGAAATATCCTCATGTTCGATGTCAATGTTTTTGATTTGTAAAAAATTCACTACTTGCTCCTCCAGAGTCTGTAGTTCTTGCTGTGGTGCGTCTTCTGCTGTGTTAGTACCAGCAACAACTCTTGCATAAGTTCGGTTCTTAACTTCCAGTCCAGTGATCACCAAGTTGTCTAGTCTTGTGTATTGTTCCAAGTCTTCTACTTTTTGTTCCAGTTCAGCTATTTTTCTGTCTTTATTAGTCATCAGTTCTTTCAAATTTCTCACTTCTTCAAACAGTCCTGTTAGTAAATCACATTTAGCTGATACTTTAGTCAGTTCAGCACTCAAATAGTTCAAAGATTTTTTAACTTCCTCCATATCTTCAGAATTATTTTCTGACACTTGTCTCTTATCTCTGTGTTTGCTCGGCATTACTCACGATACTTCTGGCTTATTGGTCTCAACTCTCAGAAGCACAGGATCCAGCCACGAGGTTCACAGGCTATTGTTGTTAGCCACGAGGTTCACAGGCTTATGATGTTAGCTTATGTTGTTAGCCGAGGCCTAGCCAGGTCTAGCCGAGGACTAGCGGCAACAACTTCCAGGTCCCATGCGGTCCCACGATTCACTCGGTCCAGCAGTTCGCAGCCCCAATGGTGACAGACTAGGTCCCGGTTGTAACAGCTCCTAAATCCCACAGCTGTAGTTTAGTTTCCTCGGTTTCCGCGGCTCGCAGGTCCAACAGCGGCGGACCAGGTCTCCTCCGTAAACAGCTCGGTTCAGCGGCTCACAGGTCCAACAGCGGCGGACCAGGTCTCCTCCGTAAACAGCTCGGTTCAGCGGCTCGCAGGTCCAACAGCGGCGGACTGGGTCACCGACGTAAACAACTCGGTTCAGCGGCTCGCAGGTCCAACAGCGGCGGACCGGGTCTCCGCCGCAGACCACTCGGTTCCAGCGGCTCGCAGGTCCAACAGCGGCGGACCGGGTCTCCTCCGTAAACAGCTCGGTTCAACGGCTCGCAGGTTCAAACGGCGGCAGACCGGGTCTCCGCAGGCCTCACTAGCCGAAGTATCTCTCTTACTAGCTCGTTAGCCAAACATTAGCTAAACTCGTGGCTCAGCATTCCACGGTTCAGAGACTTCCTTCTTCCACCTGTTCTGTATATATATATATACACATGTATTATCTATATAGACATATACATACACAGTTGGAGTCAGTTTTGTAAAGTTGGCAAAGTTAGCTAGTTAGCTACCATCACTAGCAGAGAACATCACTAGCAGTGATGTTCTCTGCTGTTCGCATCAACCTCTGTAGAGCTTTCTGGGTCTGACTAGTGCAGTTCCCATACCACCCTGTGATGCAGCCTGTCAACAGGCTGTCAATGGTGCACCTATAAAAGTTAATGAGGATGTTGGTGTTTGTACCAAACTTCTTTAGTCTTCTTAGGAAGATGAGGTTTTGTTTGGCTTTCTTGACCACAGTGTTGGAAGGTGGCTGAACTAAGTTTTAAGGACACGTTGTGCAGTTTGGTTATTTAAGAAGAGCTCAGAGTAGAAATGCTGCTCCTTCACATTGAAAAGAAGCAGCTGAAACGGTTTGAGCAGCAGGTAAGGATATCTTCAGGGGGAAGTATTTCAGACAGGTCCCACTGGAGGAGGTAAAAATGAAGGTACCTGTAATCTGGTGTCGGGTAGGAAAATCGAAGAATGGATGGTTGTTAAAAATGTTCACTTGATGAAATTTTCCAATCTCAACAAGTCTTGCCTCTTGATCTTGTCAACAATACCTGAAAAAGCATTGTAAGTTCTGGATAAATGCGTTTGTGTCCCAGTAGAAAACTACCAATGTTAGTTTTCACAGCTTGAGTCAAGCCTTCGATTGATTCAAGGCGTGCAGCAGTTCTAAAAAAAAAAGCCCGACATGCTGATTCTTGTTATTCGTGTACATTTGGAGAACACTTTTTCTCCCCTGCATTCCAGCTTGTTAGCCTTTGAGTGCTATGCAAGCCTGCTTAGCATGTAGGCATTTTTCCAATGTCTTTGACACCAGGTTCTTTCCTCTGATAGATAAATGTTAAAGGGTTTTCTGGGAAATATATACTGTGAGCGTTTCCTCTGCACATGAGCACAGGTGTGACACAGTAATATATTTTACTCCTGCTGTCCTCTGCATTGGCTTTCACCCATGTTACTTTAACAGTATGTTGGCTACTTTTGATTGAGGCCTCTTGCAATAACAGTGGGGGTCCAAGGTGACTGTGCTGAAGGAGTATCCGCTGGTATTTGTTACTTGGTTTCATCGTCACCCATGGCAGTCCCTTGTATTCAGAGTAAAATAAGACCAAAGAAAGAGAGCAGCAGGCAGGCATCAATTTTTAATGTGTCAGTGTAAGTATAGAGCTTTCTGCCTTTATGAGATACAAGTTTTATCTTTTCTTCCACAGAGGGAGTGAATTTTTCAAATAACATTTGCAGAAAGGGGTTGAAAACAGATTGCATTTTAAATCTTGCTGAACATGTTATTGTTCATTCTATGGCCATAAGGTGAGCAGATATTTATTTTGTTTGCCTCTTTGGTGATCTGATATTTGAATATTGTTCATGATCCCTTGAAGGATTGTTAACTAGTATATATTTAGTAATTACTACTAATATTGCTTTATTACCAGTATTATTTTTTTTTTGCTTTTCTATGGATTACCCTGTCAAAATGTTGTACTGATTATAATGAAAATGTGCCCCATGATTTTTGTTTCTGATTAACAGTCATAATCAAATCAAGTGGTTACATTTCACCATTCTTAAATAAGAACATTGCCAAACAATTTATTTTCAATTTGATGGTGTTTTGCACTCATTTTGTATACAGTAGTCCCTCGCTACATCGGTTTAGTTTATCACAGGCTTGCTCTATCGCGGTTTTTCAAAATATGATTGGATATGACGCATAATTGGCTGATTGATTGATGAGTTGCAGGATCAGCATGGAATTTTTATTTAAAATAAATTATTTAAACTTATTTAACACCTGATGCAATTTTGTGCAGCCCAGAGCTGCATAAAAACCTCCTTCCTGTACTGTGGTGCAGCCCACACTGCAGGATAAACTTCCTGCTGCAGCTGATCAGCTGGTGAAGTGGGCGTGGCCAAGAGCGCTTGCAGGTGACTGAGATCAGAGGAGGCAGGGAGCTGAAATCATGACATTCTGTGCTTTTTCTTTTTAGAGCTTTAGAAACATTGTTTAGAATATTGCAAGTGTGGGAAGGGTTTAAAACGCTTACTTGTACTACGCTTCCTACTTAGCGGTTTTTCACTTATCGCAGAGCTTCAGGGTACGGAGCCCCCGCAATAAACGAGGGACTACTGTACTACAATACCAGTCTAAAATAATAAAAATGGCAAAAAGTCAACAACAAAGTTTGTCTTAGAGATGGATGGTTTTATTTTGCAGATTTTAGAATTTATTTCAAAGTCTTGGATTCTAGAAGTCAACACTGTGACTTTTTGCAGGCACACATATGTATCTCGCACCAACTCTCTTCTCAAGTTTCAAAATTGTGACCTTTCAGCTTGATTAGGTCAGGGATTTTAAGTGTTTGATGCCAGGCTACTTCAGTAAGACTCCAAGGTGGTAGTCCGACACAAGACAAATTATTAGTCCACGACCTTGGCGATGTTAAAAGAAACGACAAGCACGCCCTCCTCTTGTACTCAACCTCCAGAACACGTGATCTATGGGAACTGCAACATGTGACCAAAAGGGGCACAAGGATACACACTTACACACATTATGACTTGAAAATCTCTACAGTTTCTAAAAAAAAAATTGCTTGGAGCATAGTTAGACATGTCCATGTACAGTATAGTCACATTTATGTCACCAGCAGGCCGAAAAAATAAGTACACACACTCAAATGTATTTATTATCTCCCTCCAGTGGAGGCCAGGTTTCCTCTGTCCTTCTGTCATCTTCACCTCTATGTCTCCTCCTCTCCTTCGGCATCTTTTTAAGGAAATTGACACAGACAAGAGTGCGCACACACACACACACACACACTTTTTTTTATTAGTGGCTCTCCATTTTGTTATTCTGTGAGTGTTTATGAAGCATTGAAACTATTGTGATCCATTTTTCTTCCGTACGGTTTTCAGCCACTTTCTCTTCCTGCAGTTTTCAACAATTTCAACAAATCATATATCAAATTGTTCAGCTCTTTCAGAACAATCCATCTATGACTTTTGGTATTAGTGCAACTTTAGCTCTTTGAAATATTTAGCCTTTTCTGCCATTTTATTCTCATAGAAAATGAATTGAGCTCATTTTACATCATTCATATCTTTAGATCTGTTTACAACCTTTTACTGGTCCTTTCACATTTTGTTCTGCTTCAGCTTCTTTCAGCTTCTTTGCGCAAATTAAATGTTTTTCAGCTACTTTCAGCTCATTTCAGCTGGGTTTTTTTTCAGCTGTGTTGTGCACCTTTCAGCTTCTTTCTGCTAACTACAACATTTTTGTGCTTTTTCTAACTTCTTTCTGCTCCTTTCAGGTTATTTCTGCAAGATTCAATTTTTTTTCTGCTATTTCAGCTACTATTTAACTGTTTTAAGATCATTTAAGTTTTTTCAGTTATTCAACATTTTCTGCACTCATTTAATCTTTTTTCAGACTAATTCAGGAAAAAATTGCTCTCTCCACTTCCTTCTGGTAGTTTAATCTTCTTTTGGATTTTTTAGCTACTTTTCAGCAGTTGTTTTTGTGTGTGTATGTGCTAATTTCAGCTTTTTTCAAATAATTTCCACTTTTTTGTCCTCATTTCTGCTTCTTTCAGCCTAATGGGGCAAATATGTGTTTGTTCTGATGTTTCTACTAATTTAAGCATGCTCTACCTTTTCAGCTACCTTATTAGCATTTTCAGCTAATTTCAGCTGTTTTCATATATATTCAAGATTTTTGTGGTAATTTCTGCTACTTTCAGCCTAATTAATTTTGCCATGATAATGTCAGATTTTAAGCACATTTCAGCTACTATTTATATGCCAATTTTAGCTTCTTTTTTTTTTTTTTTTTTGCTAATTCCAGGATTCAAGGTTCTTAATTTGTCATTCCACCACGAGGGTACATGTGGTGGAACGAAATTGTGTACACAGGGTCCCAGTTACATTCAACAAAAGAATTAAAATGTTAAAGAAGAACAGTAATAAGATCAAAGATATGAACTAAGAAAAATGTTAATAAAAATACACTAAGAAATAGTAGCATAAAAACAATACACTAAACAGCAGCACAAACATGAGTCTGTGTGAGCAGATGAGCACGAATGAACACAGCAACATAAAACAGATCAGCAGCAACATGATGTAATTTTCCACAGTGATTATTCTGGTTAGAGATTCATGAGTCTAACAGCTTCAGGGTAGAAGCTGTTCCTTAGTCTAGTGGTTCTACACTTAATGCTCCTTAACCTCCTTCCTGAGAGGAGCGGGGCAAAGACTGTGTGTGTGCTGGGTGAGTGGGGTCCTTCATGATGCAGGTGGCCCTCTTCCTTTATCTGGAGGTGTAAATGTCTGTGATGGTGGGGAGACTGACTCCGACAGACTTCTGTGCAGCCTCCATGCCACACGTTGATGCTGGAGCACAGGATGTTCTCCACTGCACACCTGTAGAAGGAGGTGAGGACTGAGCTTCCCAGACCAGCTCATCTCAGCCGCCTGAGGAAGTAGAGTCTCTGATGAGCTTTCTTGATCAGGCTGGAAGTGTTGTTGTCCCAGCCGAGGTTGTCATTCAGGTGTACACCCAAGTAATTCCACCTTTTTAAAACTCATTTCAGCTTTTTACACTTCATCCTGGTAGGTTAAGCTTCTTTCTGCTTGCTACTTTTCTGCTGTTTTTGCTAATGTCAGCCTTTTTTTTAGCTCATTTCTTAAGTTTTGTGCTCATTTCTCCCTATTTAGACTTAATCCACCAAATGTGTTATTTCTACTTCCTTCTGCTAAGTTTGGCTTGTTTTTCATTTCAGCTACATTTCAGCATTTTTTTTTTAATTTTCTACTGACGCCTGTTTTTCAACAAGTTCTTCAGCAATAAGCATTCACACTGCATTTTTGCAGAAAATGCATTTTCTCTAGTTATTATTATTAGGGATGGGGCCGATCCGATCCAGTATCAGTATCGGCCTCCGATACCAGCATAATTTACGTATCAGATTTTTCTGATCCATCTGCGGATATTTCCGATCCATGATGCATGTTGGCTTCAAACTATGGAATGGATTTCCTGAATGGAGATGTGTCTCATGAACCCAGAGTAATAAGACTCGCCTCACATTCAGGAAATCCATTTCATAGTTTGCAGCCAGCTACAACGTGAGGACTGAGTTAGCAGCACTGTGGCTAACAGCTAACAAACTTCATCAAAACATGTCCGCTGTGTGGAAGTATTTTACACTAGAAACACAAAACAAGACAGCAATGTGCAGTGTCTGCAGAGCCATAGCACCACATTAAACCGCGGTAAAGTTAGTTTTACGTTGGACATTCGAGCTCCGTGGCTTCAGCGTTCTGCTCCTCTCGCTGAACCAGAAACAGGCAACTTGACCCCGGCCAGCCCCGTTCAGTCTGCCTGTCTCTGAGGAGGGGCAGACTGAGCGTGGCTGACTGAAATCAGGCTGCTTGCTTTGGATTGAACAAGAAGAAGACATCGCTGAAGCCACGGAGCTCAAATGTTTACAGAGAAGTTGCTAAACTTAATCATAATTCATGACCAACCACTATCAGTTGAAGAAAACAAAGGATTTTCCAGCTTAATACTTGCAGCCAAGATATGGTTTATAGTTTCAGGAGACATTTATCAGTACAACAGTAGACAATAATAAAAAAAACATATGATTTGAAAATTACAAGACAATTATATATATGTAAAAAAAAAAACGAAATAAAAACAGCTACATTATAAAGTGATGTAAATAACTAAAAACAGGAACATGTCTGTTGGTTTATGACATCAACTTAGCAGATGTTTAAAGCCATTTAACATTTTATTTTATTTAATTTATTTATTCATTCATTTAAAAGAAACAAAATAAACAAAACAAATTAATCAAAAAGAAAACATTGAATGAAAAGAGTGCAGAAAGAAGAAAAAAAATTCTTATACCTGCCCCTTATTTAAAAAAAAAAAAAAACTTTTAACAAACAATCACTTTAATATCCACTTTAAAGCTAGGAATAAAAAGAAACATGTTTTGTGTTAGCAGAATTTAATTCTAACTTTGAAACTTATCCAACATTAATACAACTTACCTCAAGTTGCCTTTTTGGACATGCATGCAAAGATTTGTGCAAATTAAACTTGAGAGGAGATTATTACAGCCTCATATAAAATCAATAATGATGATGATATTGGAACTGGATCGGTATCGGCCGCTATCCAGATTTAGGCATCCAGATCGCATCGGAAGTAAAATATGTGGATCGGTGCATCCCTAATTATTATTATGTTTTTCTCTTCCACCGACTCACACAGGGAAAGCTGCAGCTGTTTTCAGCTCGGTACTTGTTTGTTTTGTTGCTTGAGTGTGTGCAAGTTATTAAGGAAGAGACTGCCGCTAGTTGATAAGTGGGAGTTTTGTTTGTTTTATCGAGGCTTACTCATTGACATTTTACAGTGAGCATATGCAACACTCACAAATACATAATTCATGGCATATATGCTAAAATGGTTTGACTGACTTAAAGTTCAGACTCCTAAATGCCTGAGAAATTGAAGTAATATATTGATTTTGTATAGTATAGTTTTATGTTGTTGCTCAAAGGCAATAAAAAATCACAACCGATTTAAAGATTTAAGTCTGTCCCACTGAAATAAAATAATATTTTATTTGAGTAATTTTGTTCAGGGATATCCCAAAATGATGGTGATGGTTCTCTGACAGTCTTATCCTTTTGAGTCCAAACCATATGTTTGGCATTTTTTATTTCCTCTTGCTATTTGGGGTTAGTATTCTTAACAAAAACGTAGACAGTTTTGGTGAATCAGATTTTCTCATTTAGGGATACAGTCCCTTATTTATCATAAGAGATCCGTACCCTATATATAT
>NC_056498.1:18828576-18835079 GCF_014905685.2 Nematolebias whitei
ATATATATATAAGAAATAAGATAAACAATAAATAATGTTCAGCATGCATTGAACAATGAGAAGGACAGACTATTTACAGTTCAGTATTATAGGTAGAGTGGGTGATTGAGCAGAGGTCAGCATGTATTTAATCTTTATTGAGTTTGTTGGGAGCAGTGATGGTTGTAGAGTCTAACAGCTGCTGGGAGGAAGGACCTGCGGTAACACTCTTTTATGCATTTAGGATGAAGTAATCTGTCACTGATGGAGCTCTCCAATTCAGCAACAGCTTAATGTGTGGGGTGGGAGACATTGTCCAACAATTATGTTATTTTAGTTAGAGTCCTTCTGTCTCCCACCACCTGCACTGCATTTAAAATAATTTATTTTAAATTAAAATTCCATGCCGATCATGTGGCTCATCCATCAATCAGCTTGTGTGCCATGACAAATCTTATTTGGAAAAACCGCGACAGAGCGAGTCCGTGAAAAACAAACCACAAAGCAGTGAGGGACTACTGTATAATATTTTTTATAAATGTGAGTTAAAGAGAAAAGAAGACAAGTTCAATTAAATGAGTAGTGACAGTGCTGTATTGAATAAGAAATGCCAACTTCAAAATAAAAAAAAATACTAACTAGAGCTATAGCAGAAGGGACTGCACTCATTTCCATATGGCGATATTTATTTTCACGTAGCCTTTAAATACAATTGAACAAAACTTGTGAAATAGTTTTTAGTGTGCTATCTCCAGATGATCAGTGGCCCCCACTGAAAACTTTCTTGAGGCATCCCTGATCCAAAGGACAAATGATGAAGTTCTATATTTACCATTTCCTCTCAGTTTTTGACCATTTCAACACAAAGTTTATTTTTGAAAGGTTTGGGAAAAAGCAAAACAGACGTAAATACAATTTGGTATAAAGAAGAATTGTTGTTTTAAGGGAAGAAATATTATATTTTAAACATTTCTTACTAGTTCATGCAAACATAATTTGTAATCTTTAAAACTTTTTTCAACAAAAGGATTTTTATTTTAATCATAGAAGTACCAATATTCTTAAAAAAAAAAAATGAATGTTGGTTTATGAAATAAAAAGCATTTAAAAAGAAACATTTAAGTGTAACCTGGAAAAGAAAAGAAAATCTGACATAAAAGTACCGCAGTGTAAAATCCAAATAAATAGCAATTGTTCAAGCCACTATCAAATTAATGTTTTTTTCACCACATTTCTTTTGTTTGAATTGGTTTTTTTTCTTGTTCATTAATACGTGATTGGACCTTGATGATCGATCAGCCCAATCTTTAGTGTAAAACAAACAAAGAATTCTATTTAAATTGCCATTTATTGTGAAATTAAGATGCAGTTTTTGTAATTGTTTGCATGAAACACTGAACATTTTCAGATGGACCTTGTTTAAAAAGCAGAAACACTTGAGTTTTGGCCCCACACATTCTGTTAGCTTGTCATTTCAGTCAAAACTTAAAGATTCCTTCAAACTGTAATAGTTCATGGAGCTATCTGCAACAGGTAAGATAGAATAGAATAGAATAGAATAGAATAGAATAGAATAGAATAGAATAGAATAGAATAGAATAGAATAGAATAGAAACAGCCTTTATTGTCCCACGGATGGGAAATTCAAGTGTAACAGCAGCAACGGATAAAAAGATTCACACAAAAGTTCCTAAATGTTAAAAACAATATATAAAGAAGTAAGATAAACAATATCAATAATAATGTTCAGTATGTGTTGGAACATTGAGAATGGCGGACTATTTACAGTACAGTATTACAGGCAGAGTGTGTGTTGTAGCAGAGGTCAGCTTGTATTTAATCCTTATTGAGCTTGTTGGGAGCAGTGATGGTTGTAGAGTCTAACAGCTGCTGGGAGGAAGGAGCTGCTTCAAGATTGTAACTATCGTAAACATTCAACAGAACCCCAATTAAAAAGTTCTGAACTAGTATTGAAAAGCAAGTATTTTCAAGACAACCAGTTGTGAACTTCAACTTTCAAAGAGACTGCAAGTGAAAAAAGATTACATTTCATAGCACTCTTTGAAGTACTGCATATCGCCCACCATCGTTCATGCCAGTTTTGGACCAAGATCTTCTCGTGTTGAGAAATGACACTGATGTAGCCGTTTTGATCAAACCTCAAAAATCATTCATCCATTTTATTCTGCTTATCTGGGGTTGTGTCGCTGGGGTAGCAGCCTAAGTAGGGAGGCCCAGACTTCCCGCTCCCCAGCCACTTGGTCCAGCTCCTCCAGGGGAATCCCAAGGTGTTCCCAGACCAGCCGAGAAACATAGTCCCTCCAGCGTGTCCTGGGTCTTCCTCTGGGTCTCTTCCCCAAAAACCAGGTTTTGATTAATCTTGTGAAACTGTGAGATGTCACATATTCAGACTATGTGTTGTCTCCAAATGGTGTTCCTATTGAGTTTGTGGATTCTTACAAATCTCTCTTTTAAGTTGCATGTCGAAAACGTGTTAAAGAAACTTAAATTAAAATGGAGTTTATTTTTCAGAAATAGATCTTGTTTAAATCTGAATGCTAGGAAACACCTTGTAGCTGCTACTTTCCTATTGGTCATTTACTACGGTGGCATTATTTACATGAAAACTCCTGCCTGCACCTTGCTTGTTGGACGCTGTCTATCACGGTGCGCTAAGATTCATAACTGGCTGTAAATATCGTACCCATCACTGCACCCCAGTTGGTCATCATTATCTACACGTAGACTCTCTCATGGGTACATTTTCATATTTAAATCACTCCTTGGTGTGTTGCTTTCATATCTCCTCCTACATGTCAAGTCATCAGTGCAGTTACAGCGTGCACTCTCAAGCCATCGTTACCTGCAGTGTCCCCTCAGTGCAAACCGATCTAGGCAAAAGGGCCTTTTCGTACTCTGCTGCTGGATCCTGGAACATCTTGCAACAAGATCTGAAGCGGTCCACTTTGACCTCTCTAAGGGATTTTAAACATCTGCCAAGTTCATGGCAAAAATCAATGTAGACCTGTTCCTGTTTTTAGTATTTTTACATCGCTTTGCAATGTAGCTTGATCTTATTTTGTTTTATTTCACTACTTTTATTTACTTTTTATTTTATATGTACTTTATGGCTGAATAAATTTGTCTGTACTTTATCTTTATTTTTATTATTTTATTTTTATCTTCTACTTTGCATGCAAAGTATATGTATATGTAGTATGCACATGCATACACATACTGTCTCTCGGGGAGAAGGAGAGAAAGGGCATGTCTCTCATCTTAATTAGTCTTTCACCCTTAGGTGTGGAGGAGCTTTCGTTTCTATTCTCTCGCCAAGTCCTCCACACTTCCCCCGTTGCTTCGTCTTTTCTTCTCTCTGTCTTTGGATTTTTGCACTGAAGCATGAAGGTCAGACACGTGTTTACGTTCGACTTTTTTCATTCTCGCCTTGATCCACAAATACATGTAGACACTTCAAAGAACATTGGGATTCCCCATAACTTTGATCCAAAAGCCCAAATCAATTTGTTTTGTTAGTGCAGTGAAACCACTAAGTTTAATTACCGCTCCACTGCGGTGGGGTTGCAGTGTGCGTGTGTTTGTGTGTTTGGCTCAAGGGATCTGTCGTATTTAGGTGTAAATCTCTCAGATAACCAAAAGCAAGACAGAGACAAGAAAAAAAACCACACTGCTTTACCAAAGATGATCTCTGTCTTATGGCTCCTTCTCCTGAAGCAACCAGTAATTATTTACTTAGACCTTAGTAGCTTGACATTTTTTAACACTAGTGGAGAAAACAGGAATCTGAATAGAGTTTTACTCTAATAAATTGAAGCATTGGCTAGTGTATGATTCCAAATGTGTATACAAAAATAGCAGCCTAAAATCATTGTGATTTAAAATAAAATATAAATGTATTTGTTGTTCCAAGTGATTATTAAAAAAAAACAAAATTCAATTATTATTCATACTTCTGCTGCTACTTGTCCGGTATCGTGCAGACAGGATCAAAAGATGCAAACTCTCACAGTTCCTTAAAGAAATGAAATAATGTTTGTAATGATTGAAAAAGCTGTCATTGCAGGCACATTATCTACAAAACACAAAAACACAAAACAAAAGGCGTACATGGCATGTGTATTTTACACCTATAGGCCTTCGATGTTGTCCTGCCTGCTGATCTTTTCCACTTCTGCATACCGTCTTCATGACGTCATGGCTACAGAAACCATCAATAATACACAGAAACACAATAACATGGTGCTGCACCACGGACACATCTCATGTAGTGAAATGAACAGACGGGTATCTCATGCAATAAAATGACAAATATATAAAACACTCGAAAAAAATGCATGTTACTCCAAGTTTTGATTTTCAGTACAGAGCTTGATCCTCCTATCTTTACGAAGAAGAGTTCAGTTCAACAATAAATCCTTTTCTATCGTCACTGAAGCTAAAGCTGAAAGTCATGTTCTTTTGTGTTTCTGCCATAAGATTTAATTTGCTTTAGAGCTGAGAATGTCCGCTCGATGTTTTAGCATCTGCAGGACCCTGCAGATACAGTGTGCTGGCCCTGACCAGTACACCATCTGACCGTTCAATCAAACAGCGTGGAAATGCTGTGGTGGTCTAATGCCTGCGTGAAGGCCCTGACATCATCAGCTCAGTATCTGATTGGTCAAAGCAGCAGTTTCATTGTCATTTATTTAAACTACAGGAGCCTGCACTGTTGGTTCTGAAGGCCCAGAGGCAGATTTCTTTAACCCTAGCAACAGATGATGGTTGAAGTATGAGCTCTATATAAACATACGTTACTGGAAGCTGAGCGACCAGCAGAAAAGATATGAAATGAATAGAACAGACATTTCATAATAGTAATAATAAACAGGAAAAAGTATACTAAAATGTAAGTTAGGCATCCTGATTGTGTTTAGACCAACAGAAAAGGCCTTGGCGGTCCAACACTGGCTATTTGTTGCTAAAAAGCTGAACATTTATTGTCAGTCTTTTTAAAACTTGGTTTGTTTTTGATTCCGATGCACATAAGTTGGTTGAGAGAACAAAGGGGAGAGAACGTACAGTTGTGCATAATCTAAAATCAGTATATAAAACACCCAAATCCTATGCAGATCATTTAAAAAGTTTTCATTTTTGTAACAGCTGAAGGAATTGTAAATAGATGGATTAACAAAACATGATCTTCTGCCTTTACCTTTTAAACAGCAGGCGATAATTATGCTTTAAAGCACGTATTATGGTCATATCCTTTCATTTCCAGCAGCATCTGATGCAGTTATTTCAATGATTGTGCCATGGATGAACTGAACAACGACTGCTGGCAGTGACTCAGACATTCATTGTATCCTGCCTCACAATGCAGACACAAGACGTAGCCAAATAGCTGTTGTGTATTTGTGTGTGTGTGTCTGCATCATTCAATCAATTTTTGGATAACGCTGAGCTTTAGTTTATTTTTTGTGCTGCTTTTGTGTACATTTCACATCATTACATTTTCAAATCTTACATTCTGTAAACTTATATAAAGGTTGCCTTTTCTCTGATCGAACTGCTTGTCTTGATGACTGCATTTGTCTCGAGCAGTAAACAATAGTTACTTAAAGCTATTTGTCTGTCAAATGAACAAAAAAAGTCTTAATTGTAACATATAAGCAGGATAGCTCTTTAAATATTGTCACTGAGGGGAGGAGTTTATCATGAATTCCCATACTTGTGTCTCTAAATGGTTATCTTACCAACTTGCACTTCCAGTAAAAGTGTCCCTGTGCCCACGTACTAATTAGAATTAGAACCACACGCATGTGGATTGTGACCACAAGTCAGCGAGGATATTTTTAAAGAGTTCATCAACTAGTTAACATGGTTTTGGCAGCGGCTTCGGATATTATCAGCCCATTAAATGGGTGTTATTTTCCCTCCTACCACTTAGCAGTTTTAAAGTTTTGTTTGTATCGCTGATAATATGCAGCATTGCACACATAAAACAGGAAGTGTTATTGTTGTTGTCAGCTTTATATAACCCTTTTCCTAAACCTGACCTTACACCAGACCCAGAGCACTGACCCTAAACGTAACCCCCTTACCCATGTGCCTAAACCTAACCCCCGGACCATTTACTCTGAACCTAACCACGTGAGCCTATTATAAGCGCTAACAACGCTGCAACATAACTTTAAACCCACTAGGAGGTACAGGAGGGGCAGTCTATCGCGTTTTTTAAAAATAAAATTGGATGACACACAATTGGCTGATTGATGGATGAGCTGCACGATCAGCATGGCATTTTTATTTAAAATAATTATTTTAAATTATTTAGCACCTACTGCACGTTTGTGCAACCCACAACTGTAGAAAAAGCATCATCCTGCACCTCTGTACAGTCCTTACTGCAGGATAAACTTCCTCCTGCAGCTGAACAGCTGAGCTGCATGCAGGGAAGGGTTTAAAACACCTTAATATCTATCTATCTATCTATCTATCTATCTATCTATCTATCTATCTAT
>NC_056498.1:18835089-18865959 GCF_014905685.2 Nematolebias whitei
TCTATCTATCTATCTATCTATCTATCTATCTATCTATCTATCTATCTGTCTATCTGTCTGTCTGTCTGTCTGTCTGTCTGTCTGTCTGTCTGTCTGTCTGTCTGTCTGTCTGTCTGTCTGTCTGTCCAACCATCCATCCATCCATCCACTAAAATAAACTACTACTTACTACTTGTATTACTATTCCTACTTCGCAGTTTTTCATTCATCTTCAGGGCTTCAGGATACGGATCCCCCGCAATAAACGAGGGACTACTGTATACGGTGGCTGAGACTGACCAAACTGGGGAAGCAAATAAGAGAAGGAGGCATCACACAAAAATAATGCCTCATGGCTACAGGATCTAAAATCTAACCACAGCAATCTCCCAAAATCAGACCCAGTTACCTTCACAGTAGCAGACATCCAAGGCAGAGTCTCAGGTATGAGGAGTTGGACTGCAGCAGGACTCCTGACATGCAATACATCTACTGGTTAAACTGGCTGCTCTCCATGAAGGGACTCCTTTCTTGGTCGGCCCCATCTTAGTATATGTTGATGTAAAACTCACTTCAACATGGACACTGGTGTTCCAGCAGTTTTCCAGTGCACAACAGGCTCGAGCTTTTGAGGTTCCTAGATTGTTCCTGCACAATTTAACCTATTTCTGCTCCTTCCTAAATCTTCACTGAGTCGTTTTGTACCTGTCTCGTTGTTCTAAATGTTTATGTGCTCTAAAATACATTTTTCTTTTTTATGCCATAAAAATACATTTCTTAAATACAATTACTAGAGAGACGTTATTAAACCTTTTCTGTGTCAAGTGATTAAATAGGTCCTAGAACTTTTATCACCACTTTTTTTAAGTTTAATTTGGATAGTGTAGAATAAATCTGCAATAAATTCAAACTAGTTCAGTTTTTTTTTAATTTATTTATATATTTTTTTTTTGTTTGGTTGAATCATCTAAGTTGTATGTTATATAATCAATCCAGCCTGGAACAAGAACGAGTCAAATAAATCTTTAACAGCTTGAAATTAATTATAACATCCATGTCCAGGATATGTGGATGCAAACGTCTGATTGAAGCTGTGTTTATTTGTAGACACAACAACCCCTGTTGACAGAGCTATTAAAAAATTACCATGCCACCATTTCCCTTTAGGAGCCTATTTAAAGCTCCCTACAGTTTGTGTCTATGCAGATGGCACACACCACTGCTAGCTAAAATTGTGATATAATTTTGGATGAAAACAGTCAATTAATCAAATCACAAAGTGTGAATCTTGCATTTAGCTGACATATCTGACTGGCGCCAATTATCTGAGCTAACAGTCCCTGATAATTAATCACTCCGCCCTCATATTGCTGTGAATGGCAGGGTGTTGGCGCAAAAACTGCCGTGAAGTTACACTGCTTGCACCTCCAGCTCAACAGTCAGTAAATATGATATATTGGATGTCTAAATAAACCTGCATTCATTACATCCCATTAATTCACATTAAAATACCCACAAAAGAACTGTTCTGGTATGGGCTGTCTATCAAGTATCCAACAGCTTTGGAATGACATGCTAATAAGGCTCTAACGACAGAGGAAAGGCCTAACAAGCTTTGCAATTAAAATGATTGAAAATACTTCTCCTCCTCTTCAGTTTGCTTCTTCCTCCGCTCCTCCTGGGGGAAGGGGTGTGGGGGGTGTCCAGCCGTTTTGTCAGCTCTGCTCGGTTTATGAAGTTTTGCTAATGGAGGCAGCCACCTCAAGAAAGAATTAGCAAGGGCATGAGTGCTGTTTATCCCTTTGTTTTATCTCCAGTGATGTTTCTGTTTAGAAGTGGAGGGTTGTGTCATAGCATTGAATAAAACCCTCATGTTTTTTTTGTTTTTTTTTTGGTGATAATGCAAATTGACAGGGTCCATCAAGCTGGAGTGGATGAAGCTGAGGGTAGGAGAGAGAGAGAAAAAGCAAAGATAGTAGCGTTCAAGTAGAATAAAGTGACATCTTGTCTTCCAGTCATTACCATAAATTATCGAGCGTCTCTCTGATGTTGGCAGTCAAATCATTGAACAGTGTTGTACCTGCTTAGCACCTTAAGTAAAATGTGACCCTGAAGAACTTCAGGCGCCCATGTTGGTGTCACTAAATAAACTTTGGGAATAAGTTGAAGCTTCTGTGGCTTATCTTTAGCACTGCTGTGTAATGAAATTTTGATATAAACATGTGCAGTCTAGTGTAACCTTCTGGGAACCTTTGTATGGCTTATGTCATACAGAAGCCCAAAAGGGTTGTTTTAAACTTTCATCTACAAGATTTAGGTCCCCTTCAAACTGAATGCCAACACTACTATGCTCTTAATAACCTCCATAATCTATGAGAATGTAAAGAGATTGTGGCAAATTTGGAAAGCCTTCAATGTGAAGGCAGTAATGACACTGTTACATTATTGGTACCCATCGGATATTTTCTCCTATTTTCCCTGTCCTTGGGATCTTGTCTACATAAAAGTGCACTGTTCCTAAAACGATCTCTTTAGTTGGTTCTAAAAAAAATACACCCATATACACAGCAATACTTCTACAATTGTCTTTGTCCACATAAAAACACAAAATGCCAAAGTAACTATATCAGTGGTACTGTGACAACGCCATAAAAATGTATCAAAAGTGAGAAACAAGACATGAAGCATGCTTGGGTGCAAAAAGTAAACATCAGAAGTACCCATGATAAAAAATAAATAAATCTTTGCATATAAAAAAAAAAAAAAATGTTTCCATGTGGATGACCCCTCTGAGACCTGTTCCTTTAGCATGCCATTTATGCTCAGCCTGGCATACCATGTTGTGGCATTTAGCATGGTGCTACTGTCAATGGCATCACATCTGTGTTGTTTTCCTGATGTTCTCATGATCATGGTGGTAAACTAGGCATAAGGTGCAAAGAGTTCTGTTTCAAGTTCTTAAAAACCAAACCATGCTAGAGTGTGCGGGCCCCATGCCAAAGATGCTCTGACACCATTGTCCACACAGGACCTTGACATACCTCTATAACACTGATAAACTACCCTGGACTTTCAACAAAGGTTTAGGCATGTTCAAAGCTATGATGAACTTATCACAAGTAATGGAGAGTCAACTGTGTTCCCTATATGCCCCTGATGACCTTGCAATGGTCTTGCAAAGAGTCTCATTTTGACTGATTTTTAACATTGTAGCAACGTACCGTAATTTTCACTGTATAAATCGCAGTATTGTGCATAAATTAGCATGCCTGCGACTTATACAGCGAAGCGACTTATTTATGTTTTTTCCCTCATATTTATAACCCAATTTTTAGCTGAGATCTGACGATTTCATTCATTTTGGCATGGAAAATATTGAACACTACCATTTTCACACACTAGAGGGCCCTCAAATCTGGAACTCCTGGAGCAAATGTCAAATCAGCTGCATTTTGCCGTGCTGACCAGGCAAAATGCAGCTGATTTGACCATTAAAGTGCATTTATTAGGAAAAGTTCAATTGAGACACACCTTTACTAAAAGGTTGAGCAAATAAATAATTGCTTTTAGGTGATTATATTGTTAAATTTTGAAGAAATGCACAGCAACTCTTACCTCTGCGCGCACCCGCAGCCGCGAATCGGCTTTTGAGATGCAGCTGATTTGATCGTCAAAGTGCATTTATTAAGGGAAAGTTAAATTGAGACACACCTTTGCTATAATTTTGAGCCAACAAATAATTGTTTTTAAGTGTTAATCTTGTTAAATTCTTGTTAAAGTCCTCCTGTGCATGCTCCCGCGGCGGCCATTTGGCAGCCAATCGATTTTTGGCACAACACTGGCCCACGTTTCTGGGTGGTCAGCAGTGACGCATATCAAACATGACATGTCAGCGGTGATGCATAATAGATGCAACTTATACAGCGAAGCAACATATTTATGTTTTTTTTTCCACTTTATTAGACATATTTGAACTGATGCGACTTATGGGGCGATGTGATGTGTACGGTGGCAAGTACAGTAGTCATCCAGTGTGAAGGGAACTTACAGACCTGATTCACCAATGCAACTACACCACAGATTTGTAGTTCACACTTTTGTTTCAATTAAAATAATAATAATCGCGGAGCTTACGGAAACTAACAACACAATCTCTGTACCCAGAAAGTGCCAACAAAACTTTGAAAAGACACTTTTATTGTTTCCATGATGAAAAGCTGAAAATGTATGTTTTTCAATCACTAAAGTTCATGCTTAATAACCCAGGGGAAAGTCCAACAATGTTCAGTCAGTTCATCTGCACGTTTTTTTTTTTTTTTTTTTTTACTAATTCCCACAAACAGCATACCCCATAGTGGAAACAGTTTGCTGATGCTAAGATGTTATGTTGTTCAAAGTTTCTGTGAAGTCCAAGGTCAAGACCAACTCTTCAGAGCAGATACACATTTCTCATGGTGACACTGTTAGATAACACACTGCTAGTATGTTTTGCAGCAGCCTTTAATTTGTGGTCTTACTCCTGCAGCTAGTCATGCTGAAACTGAGACACAAAGAAGCACTGTCATTTTGTTTTTATATGTTCTTTTTTATGTATTTAATTGTTATTTTTGTCATAGAGTATACCATGGAATGACACTGTTAATCTTTAATCGTTGCTGACTCAGTGTTTCAAATTTATATTAATCCTAACTATGTAAATATATATAAATTACAATGTTTTAGTACTGTTTGAAAACAAGTAATTTACTAATTTGGGTATTTTCTTGTTTATTTGGAACTGAATATAAGGTCTCAGAGCCGTCGAATTTTGTTATGAACCAAAACTGCCAGATTTCAAAGGAAACTAGCTCTGAGGACAAAGCAGTTTCAACAGAATTGATATTAAACCTCTCATATCGTGGATAATAGTGATACAGCTTTTCAATATCTGACTCCATAAATATGCATTAACCTCTCCCTCCCTGCAGTCTTTTATGTGGGATCTGAATATATTTAATTTTGAAAAATGCAGCAACATTTTTTTAAAGCTTGACAGACTTGGCACATTTAGAGTTACCACCAAATATTACTGTGACTAAAAACATTCTAACTTAGTTGGGTTTATTTTCTGTTGAAAAGAAATAGTTTGACCTGTATTTGAAGATATAAACCGATATGGAAGCAGCAGTTTTTGTATCTCATTGGTATAAAGATGTTTATTCTCAAATTTGCTGTTTGGATCTGCCAGGATTAGGCATTTACATTTTGATCGTTTTTTCCAAATCTCACGTTGATCTGATTTTGAGCATCCTCTTGATTTCACCTATAGGTTACTGGTATAAAACATTGGACTTCAAAATATTAATTAAAAAAAAATCAAAGAAGTTAATGCTGAATCAAATGTTGTTGTTTTAATGGATTCAGATGTAATGAGGTTTCTGTTAGAGCCCCAACATGCTGCATAACTACTTTGTAGTATGTTACATGCTAGATGCTAGTACCTAACATGTACCATGCTAAAAGTTAATTTTATGCTTTACAATAATACTAATATGGTAAATCAAAATATCCTTAACAGTACTATAATGTTTGTTTCATTAGTCTTTGGTTTTCATTGTTATGCATGTTATGGAAGACTGAAAATGAAAATGACATGAAAAAGATAAATGCATGACATTAGAACACATCAAACCTTGAGGTGTTCTCCCTTGGGGGAGTGGTGGCACAGAGGTTAGAAGATGGGCCTGTGATCGGAAAGTCGCAGGTTCAACTCCCAGAACTTTTTTTATTGTTAAGCTTTTCATGCTTTTGTAAGCAAATCAGTTTGACATGATTTAAAAAGGTATGTCAAAGAAAGGAAGATATAAAATTTCTTGTTTATTAACAAGAGTCAGTGGATTATTATAGTTCTCATATTATAGTTGGTATAGTTATTATAGTTATTAACGGTTGGTGGATGCGTATGGCTGATGATACAAATTGGGTCTCGGCCGCATGCGTCCTCTGATGTAGCAGCTGAGTCCAGTTAAGCTTCAGATGGATCGCTGACAGTGGTCCATCTGAAGCTTGACTGAACTTTTCTTACCTCTTTCAACCAGTTGCACGTGGTCGCTGATGCAATCAAAAGCCCAACACCGACCCGGTCCACCCATTAAGCACATTATTTTGGCCCGACACGGCTTGAATTTAGGGCCGGGCCTGTAGAAATGGCCAGGTTAGAAATTACAGCTCCACTGCACTGGTTTTTCAGCATTCTAAGCCTTATGGGAGAGAGGAAAAGAAAAAGCCACTGTTGAAGAAAACTTGATAATTTTTGACTAAAGTTTGACAAACTCTGTGGAGACCATCTAAAAAAGTTAAATCTGGTCCTATGGACATTCAAAAAAAACAAAACAAAGCAAAACAACAAAAAATGTAGAAACGTTTCATCTCTCATCCAAGAGACTTCCTCAGTCTGAGGTGCTGTATTCAGCTCAGTCTCTTAAATAGCACCTTCTCAGAGTGGATCAACCAGTTTTGCTGCTGACAACCAAAACCAGCTGATCACATGCTCAAGAAGGACCATCAGCCTAACAATGGATCATTAGCACACTGATGGCTGTTTACTATTCACAGAGGGCTGAGTGATACTAGCAATCACAGCATTGTAAGAGGGGGACAATTGAACACGTAGGCCTCCACCCCTGTTTAACGATGTACGGTTTCTTTTCACAAAGATGGCCTCCTTTACTCCTCTCTCAAACCATTGTTCCTCTCTATCCAGGATGTGCACATCTTCATCCCTGAAAGAGTGGCCGCTGGCCAGGAGATGAGTGTAGACCGCAGAGTCCTGGCCTGATGATGTTGATCTTCTGTGCTGGGCCATCCTTTTGGCCAGTGGCTGTTTTGTTTCCCCGATGTAAGACTGATCACAGCCCTCCTGACACTGAACAGCATACACAACATTGCTCTGTTTGTGCCGGGGGACTGGATCTTTGGGATGAACCAGTCTTTGCTGTAATGTATTTTGGGGTTTAAAAGCCACTGGGACGTTATGTTTAGAAAATAAACATCTCAGTTTCTCTGATACTCCCTCAACATATGGAATGACCACTGGTCTGGGTTCCTCCTTTTCACCTGTTGGCTGACTGGAATCCTGTTTGGGTTTCTTCTCTGCTTTTAGGAAGGCCCAGTTAGGATATCCACATTACTCTAGAGCCTGTCTTGTGTGGGATTTCTCCTTCTGCCTGGCTCCTGAGCTAGTGGGGACGCTGTCTGCTCTGTGATACAGAGTCCTGATGACTCCTAACTTGTGCTCCAAAGGGTGATGGGAGTCAAACTGCAAATACTGGTCTGTGTGGGTGGGTTTGCGGTACACCTCAGTTTGCAAATGTCCTCTATCAGAGACTGAGACCTCACAGTCCAAGAAAGCAAACTTGCCATTTTTTTTTACATCTTCTTATGTGAACTTGATGTATTTATCCAAAGAGTTGATGTGGTCAGTAAAATGTTGGACTTCCTGAGATTTAATTTTAACCCAGGTGTCGTCAACATACCTGAACCAATGACTTGGTGGTGTCCCTGAAAAGGACGTCAAGGCTCTCTTTTCTACCTCCTCCATGTACAGGTTGGCAACAATAGGAGAAACTGGAGACCCCATAGCACACCCATGTTTCTGCCTATAATATTGCTCCCCATATGTGAAGTAGGTTGACTGCAGGCTCAGTTTCAAGAGTTGACACAGTTGTTCTGTGGAAAGCGTGGTCCTGCTGCTCAGAGTGGTGTCTGATTTTAATCTTAAACTGACCACCTCTACTGCATCATCAACAGGAATGCACGTAAAGAGTGATGTGACATCAAAAGCGACCATTGTTTCATCAGTCTCCATGATGACATCCCTCACCTTATCCACAAAGTCCATGGTGTGGATAAGGTGAGGGATGTCATTGGTCACTTCTTTAAAAAAAAACACACATAAGAGGACAGGCATTCTTTCTGTGTGCATGTTTGTTTTAGACAGATGAAGAGTAACTGAGAGACAGGACACACAGGGTTTCTGTAAATTATTCATGAGTTAGTCGGAGTGCTACTTCTGTTTTTTGACCCGATATGCCCAAACTCTGACAATCTCTGTTCAGTTTACTTAATAAAAGTGGCCCACGCATCACAAGTGATTGTCTTCCTGCTGGCATCCATCCAGCTGTGTGTTTTGCCCAGCAACAAATTCACATGCAGCAATTAGAGCATTTCTCTGCGATGTAAAAATCAAAAAGGCTCCAGGGAAACATAACTGAAAAATAGAACTAGGGACTCATTCTTGAAATGTATGTTTTATTCAGACAGAGATTGGAAAAACAGATACAGAACACATTAATTTAAACTCTCTGAAGGTGAATCAACCTCAGATTCATTGTTCCCATTCAGAAAACTGTAACATGGAACATAAAAATATATCCTTTAATATAAAAAGATTGTGCATACACAGAACAGATTGTACCTAGTGGGGTGGCTGTGGCTGAATGGTTACCATACCATACCATACCATGCCATACCATACCATACCATACCATACCATACCATTTTATTTATAGAGCACTTAAAACAGCTACAAGGCCAACCAAAGTGCTGTATAGACAGAACAACAGGTAACAGACAAAACAAAATACAAAATTAAGTAAATAAGAATATAGACATAAAAACAATGCAGATACTGATGACAAACCAGTGTGGAGCATACAGGATCAAAACACAGATCATCTGGTGTTGAAAGCTACTGAATAGTAGTGTTTTTAAACGGGACTTGAAAACCGAGAGGGAGGGGGCCTGTCTGACAAGCAGAGGTAACTCGTTCCAGAGTCTTGGTCCTGCTACAGAGAAGGCCCAGTCCCCTCTGCACTTAAGACGAGTTCCTGGAACTGTGAGGAGCAACTGGTCCGCTGACCTCAGGGAACGTGGTGGGACATACGATTGTAGCAGATTAGAGAGATAGGGGTGCAAAACTGTTCAGCGATTTGTAGACATACAGGAGTATTTTGAACTGGATTCAAAGTGAACCGGTAACCAGTGCAGTGAGGCCAAGACCGGTGTAATGTGCTCTCATTTGCCTGTACTGGTTAAAAATCGGGCTGCTGCATTCTGGACAAGTTGTAGTCGTGCTATGGAGGTCTGACTGATACCAAACAGGAGTGAATTGCAGTAATCAAGCCTAGATGTAATGAATGCATATATTACTGTCTCCAGGTTATTTTTGGACAATATGGGCTTCAGTTTAGACAGCCGCCTCAGTTGGAAGAAGCATGATGATTAAGTTTCAGGGAAGGGTCCATTATCACGCCCAGATTAGTGACTCTTTGTTTTTTAGACGGTTAGAGCGGAGAGGTCGATGCAGTGGTTTGTTATTGTGTCGTTGGGAGGGAACATGACTTCAGACTTCTTTTCATTGAAACTTAAGAAATTTAAAGCCATCCAGTCCCTGATGTCAGCCAGGCAGCCAAGCAGAGGTTGAATAGAGCATGTGCCATTGTGTCTTAGGGGGAAGTAAATTTGACAGTCATCGGCGTAGAAGTGGAAGGACATGTTGAGTTTTCGGAAAATAGCACAAAGCGGCAGCAGGTATAAAGAGAATAGGAGGGGACCCAGGATGGACCCCTGCGGAATCCCCTATTTAAGCTCTGCCGCTGCAGAACTAAAATCCTTGATGGAGACACAAAAGGATCTGTCAGTGAGGTATGATCTGAACCAATTGAGTGCTGACCCTGTGTTGCCCACCCACTGCTCCAACCTAGCAATGAGGATCTCATGGTCGATGGTGTCAAAGGCGGCTGTGAGGTCCAACAGTACAACCAGCACAGAATCACTAGTATCAGTGGTTAAGAAAATGTCATTAAATACCTTCAGCAGGGCAGTTTCAGTGCTATGGAGAGGTTTAAAGCCAGATTGGAATAGCTCTAAGATGGCATGACCCTCCAGGAAGCACTTCAACTGAGACTTGACTATTTTCTCCAGTAGTTTAGAAACAAATGGGAGTTTTGAGACAGGACGGATGTTGGATACGACTGAGGGGTCAAGGTTTGTTTTTTTTCAGGAGAGGCTGGACAGCAGCATGTTAAAAGGATTTTGGTGACACGCCAGTGGATAAACTACTGTTTACTATAGTAAGAATGGACGGACCTAGAGTAGGAAAAACCTCATTTAATAGTCGGGGGGGACCACATCAAAGGGGGAACCAGAAGGTTTCAAGCTGTACATGACCTGCTCTAGAGAAGATAGAGTGATGGGTTCAAAATGGTCAAATAGAGCTACAGATTGAGGTGGGATGGATGGGTCATGAGTTGGAGGGGAAATGAGAGCCTGGGTGGTCGCATTTTTTTCCAAAAAGAAATGTAAGAAGTTGTCGCACAGCTCAGTCGAGGCTTCCAGAGGTGATGGTTCAGTGAGGTGGAGAAGAGGACATGTGGGTTGCGAGAGTTTCGGGTAATTATATCAGAGAAGTATTTGGATTTAGCAGCTTTCACTGCTTTCTGATAACGACGCCAACTCTCTTTAAGTATTTGAAAAGAGACTTGCAGCCCATCTTTCCTCCACTTGTGCTCCGCCCTCCTACATTACTGCCTAACGGCCTTGGTGACGTCACTCAGCCACGGTTCTGCTCTGAGTTTTGATTTTTTGGTTTTAACAGGCGCAACATGATCCAGAGTCTTTAAGCAGACAGAGTTGAACTGGGATGTCAGCTCCTCAGTAGTAGTGAGAAACACTGGGGGCTGAATGATCATTTCAGAGTTATAAACATCTGTGAAACATGCGGCAGTGAAGTGGTTAATGGCCCGGCTACTACGTGCAAGAATACACAACTTACGAGTTAGATGGGGGAGGGTGAACTCAAACCGGACTGACATGTGATCTGAAAAAACATTATCACCAATTTCAAGATTACTAACAGTCGCATCACGAGTTAAAACAAGGTTTAATTTGCAAGGACAGATGATCATAACAGGTTACACAGATGTTCAAGAAGTATACGTGCATGGAGCCCGGTCACGAGAATCTGCCATGGGCAGTGTGGGAGGCTTGATTTTATATGCTTATCAACTCCAAGCTCACAGACAGCCTCGAAAGTGACCTTGGACTGTCAGCTGCATTTGCAGTATCAAATCCTCATCCAGCTCTCTCTGCTAACTCAAACACATGGTTCATTGGCAGTTAATATTCAGCCATAGGAGTTAAAAACATCCATAAACCTTGACCAAATTCCTTAACAGTAACAGCTAGTCTGATTGGGTCAATGACCCAACTGGATTGTTGCCTTCTTAAAAACTCTTTTGTCTCAAAAATTCTGTAGTGGTTCATGGGATTTATATATTTTATAAACCTTTATGTTGCCATCAGTGTTGCATTAACCTCTTATTTACATATGATTTTGCAGATTTGTGCAAGCCCAATAAGCTAGCAATATCACTTTTTGTGCAGCCTTGGGGAATTTATGGTAAAAAAAAAAAAAAAAAAAAACATTAGTAAATTGCAAGATTTCTGGAACAGTTTGTCCTTTTTAACTATTAAAAACAATTAATTCATCCATGCATTGTATTTACCCACTTCTTTCTTTCACAGTTGCTGAGGACCTGGTGCCTATCTACAGTGGCCATTGTGTGCGAGGCGGGACACACCCTGAACAGGTCACAAGTCCATTACACAGACACATAGAGACAGACAAACATTAATTATTTTACTGACACATAGGGACAGATTTTTTTTTTAAGAGATACCAATTTACCCATCCTATATTTTTGGTCTATGGTAGGAAACTGGAGATTCTGAAGAAAACCCACACATGCATGGGGAAAACATACAAACTAAAGACAGAAAAGGCTGTAGGTAAAAATGCAACCATCTTGTTGTGAAGCTACAGTGCTAACCACTGCTTCATCGTGCTGCAGAGTTTGAACCAGACAAGTAGTTAACACAAATATCTTGCACTAACTATCAAGGGGTGAAGGGATAATGAAATGGGCTTGTTTTGTAGCTGCTGTTTTGTACTTAAGCATTGTCAATCAGTGAGGGGACCATAACCTTTTTGTCTTAGATTGTATTCAAGAGTCAAAAGGGAACTCATTTGTCTGAAAGCTGAAAAGTTGCCAAAATGTAATCTTGCAGAGAGAAGAAAATTAATATTTAAACACAAAATTCTACAAAAAGCAGCAGCAACTAGCTATAACACTTGAGGAATAGTTTTGGAAATTATAAGCAAGATTCTTGAAACTGTGCCTGCAGTCAACCTACTTCACATATGGGGAGCAATATTATAGGCAGAAACATGGGTGTGCTATGGGGTCTCCAGTTTCTCCTATTGTTGCCAACCTGTACATGGAGGAGGTAGAAAAGAGAGCCTTGACGTCCTTTTCGGGGACACCACCAAGTCATTGGTTCAGGTATGTTGACGACACCTGGGTTAAAATCAAATCTCAGGAAGTCCAACATTTTACTGACCACATCAACTCTGTGGATAAATACATCAAGTTCACACGAGAAGATGTAAAAAATGGCAGGTTGGCTTTCTTGGACTGTGAGGTCTCAGTCTCTGATAGAGGACATTTGCAAACTGAGGTTTACCGCAAACCCACCCACACAAACCAGTATTTGCAGTTTGACTCCCATCATCCTTTGGAGCACAAGTTAGGAGTCATCAGGACTCTGTATCACAGAGCAGACAGCATCCCCACTAGCTCAGGAGCCAGGCAGAAGGAGAAATCCCACACAAGACAGGCGCTAGAGCAATGTGAATATCCTAACTGGGCCTTCCTGAAAGCAGAGAAGAAACCCAAACAGGACTCCAGTCAGCCATCAGGTGAAAAGGAGGAACCCAGACCTAGACCAGTGGTCATTCCATATGTTGAGGGAGTATCAGAGAAACTGAGATGTTTATTTTCTAAACATAATGTCCCAGTGGCTTTTAAACCCCAAAATACATTACGGCAAAGACTGGTTCAACCCAAAGATCCAGTCCCCCGGCACAAACAAAGCAAAGTTGTGTATGCTGTTCAGTGTCAGGAGGGCTGTGATCAGTCTTACATCGGGGAAACTAAACAGCCACTGGCCAAAAGGATGGCCCAGCACAGAAGATCAACATCATCAGGCCAGGACTCTGCGGTCTACACTCATCTCCAGGCCAGCGGTCACTCTTTCAGGGATGAAGATGTTCACATCCTGGACAGAGAGGAACAATGGTTTGAGAGAGGAGTAAAGGAGGCCATCTTTGTGAAAAGAAATCATCCATCGTTAAACATGGAGGCCTCCGGGTTCAACTGTCCTCCTCTTACAATGCTGTGATTGCTAGTATCACTCAGCCCTCTGTGAGTAGTAAACAGCCATCAGTGTGCTAATGATCCATTGTTAGGCTGATGGTCCTTCTTGAGCATGTGATCAGCTGGTTTTGGTTGCCAGCAGCAAAACTGGTTGATCCACTCGGAGAAGGTGCTATTTAAGAGACTGAGCTGAATACAGTTCCGCAGACTGAGGAAGTCTCTCAGATGAGAGACGAAACGTTTCCACATTTTTTGTTGATTTGCTTTGTTTTTTGTTTTTTTTGAATGTCCAGAGGACCAGATTTAACTTTTTTAGATTTTTCTACCTGGATTATTGAGCATGCATCAGGATATAAGCAAGATTGTTTTTTTCTTCAGAAAAACTGTGGGATTGTCAATTTGATCAGAATTACTTTTTAAAAATTAATAGCTTGATTTAGAAGCCATCATCTATATCTTGCCATTTTTTTTTATTTGTTATAATCAGGGGTGGAAGTAACAAATTACAAATACTCAGATTACAGAAATTAAGTTGATTTTTGGGGTACTTGTGAGTATTTCTTTCCAATGTGTAATTTTACTCATACTTAAGTACAATTTAGACCATGTAATCTACTTTGCTACTTTTAAAATCAGAAGTCGCTACTAAATACGGCCGCAATTTGAATTAAAAATCAAACTGTTCATCTGGATCTTTGTAGCCAATAAGGCTCTCAGATCGTGAATGGGCCAATTACCGTATTTTTCGGCCTATAAGTCGAAGTTTTATGCATAATTTGCATTTGGCAGCCCATCGGTTTTTGGCACAACACCGGTCCACATTTCCAGGTTCAACTCACATTTCCGGGTTGTCGGCGGTGACACGTAAAAACGCAACACACCAGCGGTGACGCATAATAGATGTGACGTATAAAGCGAAGTGACATATTTATGGATTTTTCCACTTTTTTAGACAAATATGGACTGATGTGACTTATAGGGTGGAGCGACGTGTCCGCCAGAAAATACGGTACCTATGACATAAGCCAAGGACAACTCCATAAAGAGTCATTTATGGACCGAAGATTTGGAGAAAAAGCCAAAATGGAGACAGAGGACAACACTGTCAACAGAGAAAATGATGAGATACAGGCTGAGGACAAGTGCCCGTGGCCGTACCTGGAAGAATCTTTCATGTACAGAGGGTGAAAAGGAGACAGCGTCCAGATGCAAACTTGTTTTGATCTATACAGTGATAGCAGTTTACAAGACTTCATCTAATCTCAAAAAACATTGTGGTATATGAGGTTTTACAGCTACCTCTATGATAGTTTTTTTTTTTTTATTGTTTGTATGTGTCGGTTATTATTTTGGGTAAGTATGCAAAGATCTTAGATATTGTCACTGCCATCAGTTTTTCCTGGTACTAAAATAAGGCAGAGCTTCTGAGCATCTGAAAAATGTGCTTTGAATGTATCTGTTATTTACAGTAAATCAAACTGAATGACTTCTATTGACAACACAATAAAACATCAGTTGGTTAAAAGTTATTAATACTCTGAGGAGTTTTTGAGAAGAGTACTTTGTATTTTTTCTTAAGTATTTTTATAACACCAGTACTTTTACTTGTACTTGAGTACAAATTTTCAGTACTCTTTCCACCTTTGGTTGTAACGCAGCTGTAAGTTATTATTGACATCTGTTTCCAAGTTCACATTTGTAGGAACAAGTTTAACTGGTTTTCCAGCTGTGATCATCCTCAGACTGAATAATAATCCATGTTTACGAGCCCTTAGTTATGTTTTCATATAAGGGCTGTGAAGATAATCAATCAAAGCTTCGCATTGATTTAGCATGAGTGGAGGAAACAGTCCCAACTGAAAATTTCATTATGCCTTTAGTATTGTTTGTATGGTCGTTATCTCTCACTAGCAAATCATGCAAATGAATAAGCTCTCTCTGTGCTGGTTTGTTGCACCTCCCTTTCCTACATAAGATAGATGAAAATTTCATTTAAATGCCAAGAGAGACAGCAAAACAAACATTTCTCAGAAGCAAATGTTGAGGGAAGCGTTGCTTTAATGGGGTGATAATCATCTGCTGTGCTTCCATGCCTTTTTTTGCAAACATCTCAAGTGTCAAGCTCTCTTCCTGCTTCAAACCCATTTTCTTTTCTCTCAAAGAAGCCAGTGTGTCTTGTGGAAAATGTCTGAAGGGTTTCCAGAACACATTATTCCAAACACACTGCTCACTACAACAGCACATGTTATTTGCAAACTGTGGAAAGGTCAATAAACCTTCCTGAGTTTCTGTTCAGATAGTGATGGCTCTGTGAATATTTTATGATTTAATTTGTTACAAGAAAATTTGAACATCTTCAAAAGTTTACTGGCACTAGAGTGTGGGCCTGCAAATCCTGCAATGAAACTGAGAACTCTCAGGAATGTTTTGCATTAAAAAAAAAATCTTCCTTAGCCTCCAAGGACCTGGCATCCACATATGCAAGAGTTCAGGTCTTAGGAGGTTTGAAATGTTGTTTACATGTTTTGCAGCTTTTGCCAATAGCAACAGCCCAGTAGGCTTTGTATACTTGGGCTAAATATCATTTGAAATATTCAGAGCTAAAGGAAAGCTATACCAAAATGATTTTAAACGTGTCTGTTGCTCACTGGCTTTGAAGAAATTCAGCTTTTCTTGTGCTTTTATTCAGTAAGGATTGAAAGCATGTGTCAAAGTTATTCAAGTTTGCTTTTCCCTCTCCCTTCCTTGTTTCCACCCATTTTTTTTTAGGCTGTCACATCAACTTCCCTCCTTCTTGATGTTTGTACTGACATGTTTCAAGTCTGGTGAACTTTAAATGTCAGTAGAGCCTTGAGGTGTCACACATGATTCAAATATGATGAGGACTGACTGTGAAGACTTTTGTTATTGTTGTTGGTAAAATTTCACCTCTTTCTGTCTCACTTTCTAATAGGAATGAGAAAGATAAGCAACATATTTTCAAGATAACACTTGGAAGTACTGGCCTGCTTATTTTTATTTATTTATTGTATAATATTCCCCAATGGGGAAATTTATTCTCTGCATTTTTCCCATTGCACATGTGGGCTGCCATCTGGGGTAGCCGGGGAGGTTGGGGGCCTTGCTCATGGGCCCAAGGTAGGGCAAATGAAAGTGGAGGCAGGTGTGAGTGTTTCACATTTTCCACATACATTTTAATGATGGGGCAGCATGGTGGCGCAACTGGTAGAGCTGCTGCCTCTCAGCGAACACGTCCCTGGTTCAAACCCCGGTCCAGGGGCCTTTCTGGGTGGAGTTTGCATGTTCTCTCCGTGCATGCGTGGGTTTTCTCCTGGTGCTCCAGTTTCCTCCCACAGTCCAAAAACATGCATATTAGGCTGATTGGTAACTCTAAATTGTCCCTAGGTGTGAGTGAGAGAGTGAATGTTTGTTTGTCTCGTTTGTCTCTATGTGTCCCTGTGATGGACTTGCGACCCGTCCAGGGTGTACCCCGCCCCTCGCACAGTGATTGCTGGACATGGGCACCAGCGACCCCCGTGACCCAAAATGGAATAAACGGGTAAAGATAATGGATGGATGGATTTTGATGATGTTGGTCCAGGGAGTTGAACCGGTGTTGACAGGTGACCCTCTGATCACAGGCCCACCCTCTCTAACCTCTGCTCCACCACTTCCCCTTATATTACAAATACCAAGACAAAGACAAGTGAGATGAAATGAGTGACAAAGAGAGAAATGGACTGGAAAATTATTATTTTTTGTTGTTTGTATCTTTGTTTGTTTGTTTGTCTTAATAGAGTCAAGTCAACATTATTTATAAAGACAAATACCAAGACTAAGACAAGTGAGATGAAATGAGTGACAAAGAGAGAAATGGACTGGAAAATGATTATTTTTTGTTGTTTGTATCTTTGTTTGTTTGTTTGTCTTAATAGAGTCAAGTCAACATTATTTAAAGTGCTTAAATATAGAAATCAATGGGAGTAAACTAATGAAAATATAATGATATAAAATGATAGTTTTGAAAAACTAATTAAAAGCATCAAAAGAAGAACATAAATACAGAGAACAACAAAATACTAAATCGAATCATACTGTGCAAAAAAGCCAGAGAAAACAGATGTGTTTTTAGCAGAGATTTAGAAACAGGAAGTGAAGTGGCCTGTCTTATGTTGGGGGGCAGATTGTTCCAAAGTTTGGGACCCACCACTGAAAAAGCCCAATCTCTCTGAGTTCATCCCGGTTTTTCGTACAACCAAAAGCAGCTGGTCAGATGATCTCAGGGCCCGAGAAGGAATATAAGGTTCAGTAGCTGATAGAGATAAGGGGGTGCGAGTCCATTTATGCACTTAAATATTAGGTGAATATTTAAATCAATTCTGGTACGTACATGGAGCCAGTGAAGGGAGGACAAAACTGGTGTAATGTGATCAAATGTATGAGTTCCTGTTAAGAGCTGAGCTGCAGCGTTTTGTACGAGCTGGAGATGTGAAAGGGAAGCCAGACTGACTCCAATATAAAGTGTGTTACAGTAATCCAGTCGGGTAGTAATAAAAGCATGGACTAGTTTTTTAATGTCAGATCTGGACAACACTGACTTAAGCTTAGCTATCTGCCTTAGGAAGCTTTTCTGCAGAACAGAGTTAATCTGTTTATTAAACTTAAAATCAGAGTCTAAAACCATCTCAAGATGTGTAACTGATTAAGATATGGCTCAAGAGAGTCAAGGTTTACAGGATCTGAGACAGCAATAGAGCTAGGGCTAAACACAATAACTTCAGTTTTCAGATCATTAAAACTTAGAAAATTTGAAGCCGTCCATGTCATCAAGAAATTTTAACAGAGGGTGAATAGAGCAGGAACTGTTGGGTTTCAAGGGCAGATAAGTCTGATAGTCATCAGCATAAAAGTGAAATGAAAGACCATGTTTCATCAGGATAAACCCCAAAGGGAGAAGATAAGGTGAAAACAGAAGGAGTCCAAGAATCGAGCCCTGTAGAGGCCTACAAGAACCCCACAACCCATGTTAGGTGGTATGTGGGTACAGCTGTCTCATAATCTCCAAAGTTTGAGATTTTCTGTTTTGGACTTAAATTCCTAATAAATATTTTGAGCAATCTACTTTTACATGATGTTCTTTTCTGTATTTTTGTCAAGTTATCAAAATATGTATCTTTCTTTTTGTTTAACATAATTTATAAACAAACTTTGGATAGTGCTATCCGATTACTCCAGATGGTCTCAGTTTAAAGTTTTTTAATTACATACCTAATAGGCCAATATATTTTTTCAGTTGTTTTTCTTTCTTCATATGCGCCCGTCAACGGTGAGGTGAATTATTGCATTGTCTGTATGTCTGCAAACTTTCTCTTTGCCCACCCAAAACATCTGATCCGCTCAGTACAATTTAATGAAACTTTACACATGTATGTATCCTCAATATACAGAGGGTGCATACATTTTTATCAACCCTGCTTCAAGGTCAGAGTCACAAATCAAGGTCAAATGTTATGCAATGGCTTTACTTGTCCAGGCAATTGCTATAGATTTCTGTATTGCTCTATGCAGTGCTCTTGTTTTTCATTACTTGTAGTCTTATTTTTCCAAAACAGCTAATCACAGTTGTTAATATACAACCAAACAAAAAAATAATTATTTTCTGTCATATATTGCTGTGTGTTTGATTGAAGCACCCATTTTATCTACTGAATTGTAGAGTTTATGTAATTCCCAAATTAATGTCAAAGCATTTCATTGTAATTAACCATCTGACTGCAAATTTCCTTGAAGAGATGGTTAAGTAAATTAAAGAATATCCTAATATTTGTGATTGCTAATGACTTAAAACTTTTGATTACAAATGAAAAAAATGTCAGTATGTTTGCATATATAATTTTTATATTAGCCCTGTCAGTTCAATAAATGCACTTCTATAACCCATTATGACTATGGTTTGCAGAATATGCCAGGAACATACATTTAATGTTGCATGTTCAACCTTGTCCTAAACTGTACATTATAAAATAATGGCACATTCATGTAAATGTACTCATTTCACATTTAATTAAAATTGTCACATTGGAAGGGTCACGCTACAAGAGTGTCACGGAATACTAAATTCTGCAGAAAATATAATTAAATTCATTAAATTAAAGTTTTTATAGTTATTATTTGGCCATATGCAGTAACGAAAAAAAAATACCTGTGAGGAATTAATAAAATGATTTTTAGCCATAATCAAACCAAGCATGACACAGCCGTATATCTACAATTATGGCTAAATTAAGTCAACAATTCATTACAGTGTGTGACACGGGAGCAGAGGTGAAGAAAAATTTATGCTGACCTGAATGGAGTTCACTTTGATGGAGATGACTGCTTTCACTTTCAGTGTCTTTTAAACTGACACGACTCTGACGTCAGCTGAAAAGAATGGCTCTGATTATGCATTCATCGCACACCGATTTTCCTCCTTCTGCTCACTTTGTTGGAAATGTATGCCATTTCTCAGAGGCTCATTTGCTCAGAACAAAGGAGGAAATCAGTCTGGATACCATTTTAAGAAATGGATATGCTGATGGACGGTGGGACAGATAAAATGAAGGATGAAAGGGAGACAACAGTGTGTAAGTGTAGAACAGAAGCAAGAACCTCCCCAGTGCTGACAGATGAGCACAGAACTGACGTAATCAACAATTTCTTCCTTAGCTGCCCTGTGTGAGTCATCTATTCAACATGGTCATTACTCTGGTCACCACATCCATCTCCTCTCTACTTCTCACTGGCTTTCTCATTTCGTATGGAGACGGTCACCTCCAGCGCTTATGTGGCATAACTCACGACTCTGTGACACGTTCTGAGCCACAACCAATTCATTTGTAGATTATCAGGTTCCTGGTTCTACAGCTGGGTGGTTAATTTATTTATCGCCTGCTAACAGTTATTCACAAACACCTACCCCGAGCACAAACAGATCAGTTGCGATGATGTGAGGCATTGCATGACATTGTGCATAATGATGCTTGCATGGTTTAAACCAGTGAGCTTTGAGGTTGTAATGGAACAACTTGAAAGCAAAACTTCCCTTGTGGAGTGGAAATATAGATTCATTTGTACTTTGTTTAAATAGTTTGTATTGCTTTGCTGTGGAGCTATGATATCTGTAATGAATTGCCCAATAAATAGAGCTCAGCTGCAGATATGTGAGCGCTGATGAAAGTTGTACATTTTGTCATCTAAAAAAAAAAAAGGTACTTCCAAACATGATAAGAGGTCTTTCAGCATTATTTTTTACTGAGGCGCTAGTGGGTAAAATGAAACAACAATGTGCCTATTTACTTGGCTACTATGTTTTAGAGCAGGGTTATTCAACTGGCAGCCCAGGGGCCAAATCAGGCCCACCTGTGAGCTCAGTTCGGCTCACCAATGGGTTCATTTTAAAACAAAACTAGATTTTAAACTGTAAAACAAACTTACTTAATGAGAATAACTGCTGGATGTCCAGCCCCTGAGCTCATGGCTTTCAGTAGCCGTGGCCCCCCTGAGCAATTTAGTTGAATAGCTCTGTTTTAGAGTCTCAATTCAGAAGAACATGGTTACTAATGAGTCATAATGACCATAAAGTTTGTGCAAAATTAACGTAAAATTAATTCTAAAACAGGAGAAAGTCTCAGAAAGTGGAAACAGACATTTGACCTTAAATAAACATATGCTATGGTTAAAATCAGAAGAACAGCAACTAAATGGACTGTAATGGCAAAAAAAGTCACTTGTCAAGTCAACTTTGTGTTCACATTAACTGGTATGTTATGGTCATTTCCCAGCACAAATAGCAATAGCAGCTAGCTGCTGCACTTCCAGTGCAGCCTGGGGCACTTTCAGCAGAAGTCGCATAACATTTCTGCTGGAATAACTGCACAAAGTAAAGTTGATGATGGTGTAAATGTGTAAAAAATAGCATTCACACAAACCCCTATGGATTTTTAAAAACTCTAATCGAACTTTGCTTTTGGTCCCTATTTTAAACTTTACTTTTCCAAACTGAGGTTTAGAAAACTTGTAATAGATTATCTCATTGATGTAGAAAGATATCCTTGTTTCTTTTACATATTTCTAAATTTTGGTGTGTGGGATAAAATATGAGGAAGAGTAACCTCTGCTTTGAAACAACATAGCAAATGGTAATCAAAATATGTGACAAGTGGTTGTGAAATCCAGAGTGCATGCTCTAGAGCTGGTCAGTTAATTCCCCACCCATTCAGGAATAAACAGGAACAGGTCCGACCCTATTTCCATCATGGGAGAAGAAGTGGAGGTAGTGGAGAAGTACAAATACCTTGGGGTTCACCTGGACAACAGACTGGACTGGAAATGCAACAGTGAAGCCGTCTACAAGAAGGGACAGAGCAGACTGTACTTCTTGAGGAAGCTGAAGTCCTTCAGTGTTTGCAGCAAGATGCTGCAGATCTTCTATAAGTCTGTTGTAGAGAGCGCTATCTCTTCTGCCAGCATCTGTTGCTGCAGAGCAAGTGACTTCAAAAAGATCAACAAGCTCATAAAGAAGGCTGGCTCAGTTCTGGGGACTCTAGAACCTTTGGAGATGATTGTACAAAAAAGAATTATTCATCAAATGAAGAACATTGTAGATAACCCTCATCATCCTCTTCATCAGACTGTCATACAACAACAGAGTGTCTTCAGTCAGAGGCTTCTTCAGATCTGCTATAAGACAGACGCTACAAGAGATCCTTCCTGCCCACAGCCATCAGCATCCAGAACAACTCTTTAATGAACCAGGATGATGAGTTACAACAACATTTAATTTCCCTCTGAGATTAATAAAGTATTTTTAATTGAATTGAACTGAATTGGAGATAATACTCAGTGAGGACCAGACTGAGGGTAAACAGATTCAAACTCAATTATGGTCTACAGTGATTTATTTTCAGTGAGGATATTGAACGGTAACTATTTTCAAGGAAGTCTGGAATACCGGAGGAGGGAGGAAATAGGGTGAGTCCAGGATCATAGAAGGTTTCACGAAATACAGTTTGCAGAACTCTTACTGGAAAGTGGAGACCTCAACACATTGAGAAGAGGGTAAGTGGTTCTAGGTAGAGGTAAGTAGCAGAGCTGGTAGTGGAAAGGTGACTGAGCAGCTGAAGGTAAGTATGGTTCCTTTGCAGGCACGAGGAAGTAGACGAGGGGTCCAGGGTAGAAGACTCAGGAGGCAGGCACTAGGAGCATGAGACGAAAACAAGTTAAGTATTAGTATTTAGTTAACAAACCAAGAGAAGGCTGATAGCAACTATCAAGAGGTATGCAATGCACCAGCAAGGAAGGGATCTCTCCTGCAGTCTTTCATACTCCTGGAGTTCATTAGGAGGATCACCCACAAATACTGCTCATTGGCACTGCCTAGGAACCAGGAACCTGGAAAAAAGCTGAATCCCTACACACCCGGGTTAAAGATCTGAATCCTCTCACTAATTCAGGACCCACATGTCTAAGGTCACAATTCACTCAGATCCTCAGTGTCATCTTGCAAACTACTGCTACGTCTGTAAGTTAGTGAACAGAACGACCAAAACTCACAGTAAACAAGAACGAAAATCCCTTTAAAAAGCCAATGATTGCAGGCCATATAATATAAACAAAACAACTATAAAAAATAAATCTATTCTGACTTGTGCTTTAGTAGTATGCACAGTCTGAGACGTCCCCTTGTGCTGCTGGTGTAGATACTCAGTCATCCTTGTGAAGTAAACTTAGCAAGTTGAATTTAAAGCTACCATACTCAAATTGTATACTTGAATATGTTTTGCTTCCTATGCAAGAAGAATTTTTCGATTCTAAACTGAAAGGTGCATTGTTTCAATATTATGCATTCATTCAACCTTTATTTATCAGGTCTCTCTTGTAAATGAGTCCTCGAGGCTCAGTGGGATTTACCTGTCTAAATAAAGGTTGAATGAATGAAAATTTAGACAGGTTAATCCCATTGAGCCTCGGGGACTCATTTACAAGAGATACCAGATTTTAACAGAGTGATGATAACAGTGGACAACAAAGACAACAATAGACCATCATAACAGGATACATACAAATTGAGAACAACAAGTGAAAATAAAATGGTATTATATGTTAAAAAAAAAAAATGGCTAGGTTGTAAGGCGATGTAGAAAACTAAAAACAGGAACATGTCTGCCTTGGCTTTGCCATGAACTTAGCAGCTGTTTGAAGCCACTTATAGAGGTAAAGGTTGAGAGCTTCAAATCTTTTTGCAAGATATTCCAGGAAACAGGAGCAGAGTAGGAGAAGGCCCTTTTGCCTAGTTCAGTCCTCACTGAGGGGACACTGCATGTAATAATGTCCTAAGAGTGCACGCTGTAGCTGCACTCACACAGTGACATAGGAGGAGATGTATGAAGGCAGCAGACCAAGAAGTGATTTAAAGATGAAAATATACCAGTAAGAGAGTCTGTGTGAAGTTAATGATGACCAGTCAACCAATGAATACAGGGTGCAGTGGTGGGTAGGATAGTTACAGCCAGTTATGAATCTTAGCGCACCATGATAGGAAGCATCCAACCATGCATTCTTTATATATATATATTTTTTTTTTAAATGCACTAACTCCTTAAAAACTTGCAACTCTGCAAAAGTCTTCAAGAATCAAAACAGAAATTCATTTGATTCCAGTTTAACCTTTTAGGACTTCTTCAGACTGGCCTAACATCACATTTTATTGACCTAAAGCTGGAGAAGTGGTAAACAAAAGATGAACCTAAACTTGCATCTGCTTTAATAATTTGTGCAATAAGAAGAATATCAAATATGCAGACAAAAGAAAAAAGTAAAGAACACAAATACCAATACTAATAATTAATCTCAGAAAGCAGAAAAGTTAGTTAGTTAGGTAGATTTTAGCCTCAAACCAAATAACTTCTCGTCAAATGTACAACCTGTGTGCCATCTTTTGTTTCCACAGACCTATCTTGATATAAAAGGCTAGAGTTTAAATGAAAGGCTAAATCCCTGCTCCGAATTTCATTTATTGTTGTATCACTCTCTACCTCTAGAAGTTGTCTTTTGATGCAACCATATCTATCTGGTTTTCAGTGGATGTACATGAATAAAAAAAATAGGTCTTTGGATCAGTCTATGATCTAATATTAGTATTCAGCCCGCCCTGCTCCACGTTTTATCAGCTGCATTGTTGTTGCTTTTGCGATGGGTCCCATTAAGGACCATTTAAATTGAATTTGATGCAGATGGACAGTGATAAGAGGAATGCTCAGCAACAATGCTATTGCTGCCACAAAAACAATGAAATGGATGTGAGAAATGGAGAAAACAACATAACACAACAAGAAAACACACAAAAGATCTTACGAGAAGCGACGAGCAGATAATGACCCAGACTAAGTCATATGCATTACGGTGATTCAGATGTGTTTTTTTTTTAAACTGACCTTTGTTAACAAAGCGAAAGTAGTGACAGTTTATAAGCTCCAGTATATTTAATATAAAAGCATGGGATAGTTTAATTAAAAATGGTTATTAACACATAAATCAAACAGTACCTCACACACAGGTAAGCCATCTTGTGATGACATTGATGATATTTGCTACATGCTGTAATATTGCTAACCTATGAAAATTAAAAGGACTTGTATTCCTTGAGGAAATTCAGACTGCCTTTGTGTCGAGTTGTAAATTAAAATTATTAGTTTAATGTAAAATTGTTAGCAGGGGAGTGGTGGTGCAGAGGTTAGAGAAAACGGGCCTGTGATTGGAAGGTCGCTGGTTCAACTGTACGAAAACATCAAAATGTGGGTGGAAAATGTGAAGCATCCACACCTGCCTCCACCCTCATTGCCCCACTCTGGGCCCTTATCCAAGGCCCTTAACCCCCACAAACTGCTCCCCCAAGTGTCCTAGATGGCAGCCCCCTGCTCCACACTGAGGGCTGTGGTAGCTCGGTGGTCTGTGGTTGTGTCAAGAAGGACATCCCACATAAAACAAATTTCAAGTCTTTGTGCACTCTGGTTTGCTGTGGCGATCCCTGATAAAGGAGTGGCCAAAAAAACCCAAAAAAACATTTATTTTAAAATTGTTATTTCACTTTTGGTCAAACATTGACAAGACATCACTGACAGGTTATCTAATTCTACTTTTTTTTTCTTCAGACTGACCCTTACTAATTGGTTTTACCCAGGGCTTAATTTGTAAACCGATCAATGCTGGAATGCAAATAGCGGGCAGGCCGGCAGAAGGTGGGGGTGGGCGCTCTGGGGGTCCTCCTCCAGAAAATTTGAATAAAGTAAATGCAATTTCCTGCATTTTGTTGTATTTTAACTCGGGATGGGGCCGATCTGATCTGCTATCAGGCTCCGATACCGGCGTAATTTACGTATCGGATTTTTCCGATCCGACATGCAGAGATTTCCGATCCATGATGCATGTTGGCTTCAAACTATGGAATGGATTTCCTGAATGGAGGCGTGTCTCATTAACCCAGAGTAATAAGACCCGCCTCACATTCAGGAAATCCATTTTTATAGTTTGCAGCCTGCTAAAACGTGAGGGCTGAGTTAGCAGCACTGTAGCTAACAGCAAACCAACTTTTCATCTAAACATGTCCTCTCACGTGTGGAAGTGTTTTACTTTAGAAACACGACAAAGCAAGACAGCAACGTACAATGTCTGCAGAGCCATAGCACCACATTAAACTGCAGTAAAGTTAGTTTTATGTTGGACATTCGAGCTCCGTGTCTTCAGCAGGGCGCTACTCTTGCTCAACCCGAAACAGGCAACTTGACCCTGGCCAGTTGCGCCCCATCTGCCCCGCTCAGTCTGCCCGTCTCTGAGGAGGGACAGACTGAGCGCGGCTGACTGAAATCAGGCTGCTCGCTTCGGACTGAACAAGAAGAAGACATCGCTGAAGAACACGGAGCTCGAATATTTACTGAGAAGTTGCTAAACTTCATCATAATTAATAACCAATCACTATCAGTTGTAGAAAATTAAGGATTTCACAGCTTGATGCTTGCAGCCAAGATATAGTTTACCCTCCAGGAGATATTTCTCAGTACAACAGTAGACAATCAAAAAAAACATATGATTTGATAATTATATATATTAAAAACATAAACAGCTACATTATAAAGTGATGTAAATTACTAAAAACAGGAACATGTCTGGCAAACAAAAATGGCTACATCATTAAGCGATGTAAAATGCTAAAAAAAAAAGAAACGTCTGTGTTGGTTTATGACATGAACTTAGCAGGTGTTTAAAGCCATTTAATATTTTATTTTATTGTATTCATTTATTTAAAATAAACAAAATAAACTAAACAAATTCATCAAAAAGAAAACATTGAATGAAAAGAGTGCAGAAAGAAGAAAAAAATTCTTATACCACCTCTGATTAAAAAAAAAAAAAAAAAAAAAACTTTAAATAAACAATCACTTAAATTAATAACTTTAAAGTTAGGAATAATTAAAAAAAAACACGTTTTGTGTTAGATTTGAATTCTAACTTTGAAACTTTGTCAACGTTAATAAAACTTACCTGAAGTTGCCTTTTTGGACATGCATGCATATATTTGTATAAATTGTAAATTGTACTTGAGAGGAGATTATTACAGCCTCATATAAAATCAATAATGATGATGATATTGGAAATGTATCTGTATTGGCCGATATCTAGATTAAGGTATCGGGATCGGATTGGAAGTTTAAAAAAAATGTGGATCGGTGCATCCCTAATTTTAATGGGTTGTTAAAAATCTACATTTGCCAACATTTGTAAACACTCTGCTTCAGTCAAGCACCACCCCTTGACAGAACTGTCAAGTAAGTGGGGCTCGGAAACGTTTACAAGGTTTGATTTTAAGCATCTATAAACAGGAGAGTCAAACTCAGTTACAAAAATGTGGCAAAATTAAAAACTTGTTCCAAACCGATAGAGCCAACTTCAGTCGATTCATTAACTCCAGTCAGATAGCCAACGTGTTTTCTTGGTTGCGGGTTCATCAACAAGAGTTTAATTGGTCCCATTTGATGTTCTCGGTTGCTCTTTCCACATTAAAATGAAAGATTCCTGAAAAAAATCCAACCTTTTTTCTGGCTTCAATGTTAACAAACTGTCCTGAGAAGTCTGCACTAAACCAAGTATTTTTTTTCTTTGTTTTTTTTTTTAAGCACAGTGAGAATAAACATTTTTTTTACATTTAAAATACTGTATCTTAGGGGGCCAGATACGATGTTAATGAGGGCAAGATTTGGCCCACTGGCCTTGACTTTGACATGTGATCTATAACTTTGTCTCTTGTCAACATAGAATGATATTAGTTAAAACTCTGGCATGAAAGGCAGTAAGCAATATGATTACTTCAATAAAAGGGAAGTCCTTCAATACATGTTCTAACTCATAAAACAATCAATTTGTTACTGGATGTATTTATGCTTTATTTTAACATGAGTGTGCTCTATATGTAATCTCTCAAAACATCTTCATTTACAGTAATAGGAAGCATGAAGGTGTTTCAGCAGGTTTGGTTCCCTGCTTGAAGAGTGTGGGTTAATGTTGCAAAGAGAGTCAGAGTCAAGGACAGTCAGTAGGGTCAGATGATGTCTTTTGGTCAAAGACATTCTGGAGACCATTTAGACAGAGAAATGTAGGAAGGGGTGATGGGCTGACAGAGGAAAAAACTACCAGGAGGAGAGGGAGGTTGATAAATTGTGTTCAACCAAAGGTTTTATTTTGTTTTACTTATAATTAAAGTTCTTGCCTCCCCCCCCCCCCCCCCCCAAGCATTTCACAGTTGTTTCTGCGGAGACAGCCTTGTGAGACATCAAATTAATGACCCATGTGTTGTCTGCATTACTGACCCTGGCAGCAGTAAATAACATGGTACAGCGCTACTACGTCTTTGTTAGATCTTTTATTAAGGCAGCATTAAGAATAAGAATTTAAGAAAAGGTTGGGTGTTCATTGTACCCACTTCTACACTCCATACATGTCATCTTGGTCTCTGTAAGCATGTTCTATATAAAGATAAAGCAAGTGAAGCGTGAAAGATCACCAATGGTATAGGGAGGTATGAATATCCAAAGCCAAAGAGCAAAAGTGCCAGATGTGTCAACACTGTCCTAGCGTGTCTACTTCCCATTTATCCTTCATTTAAAGTTTACTGGAAGGTCTGGACAGAGATGGATGGAGTGAGAAAGAGAGGCAGCAGATAGATGACAGAATGTGTTCCTGCCCACTCAAGGGCAAAGGGCACCTTGACAGCCTTTCTTAAAGAAAAACTATCATGTCACTTTTTCCAGTCGTCATTGTTTCAGCTTGTTTTTAGCTTTTTTTGGGGGAGAGGTGATTTCATTTCCCGTCAAACTATTTATTTCATGGCCTTGTGTGTGTAACTAAAGTAATTACTAGTAATATGTATAATAATTAGCATTACAAGTAATTATCATTTCCATTGATTGGGAAGAGAAACAAGTATGTGTATTTCAGATCACTCTGTGGATCTTTGTGTCAGGTTTAGGCCTTATTCATAATAACACAGATCTTTACCTAAACAAATGTATTCTGCTGCTTTTCACCTGTTGTCCACTCACAAACTGAATCCCACTTGAACCTTCCACTTGAGGCAAGGACTCACTTCCAACCCAGAGGGAGCATTCTACCATTTACTGGTTGAAAATTAAGGCCTCATAATGAGATATTCCCACTGCAGGACTTTATGGTTATGTCTGATATTTTTGCTGGAACTGATTGTTTTTGATTGGTCAGTCACATTGTAATTTAAATACGACCACCATCAAACTCCAGTGTGAATTTTCTATGGCTATAAAGTGACCCCCGTGTGCAGAAGAAGACGTGACGTTCCACACAGCACGCTGTGGGTACACATGTTAGCATGTGTGTATCGATTCTGAAGTTGTTGTGCAATCAGAGCCGACTAAAAAATTATTCACATGCTTATTTTAAATTGATCATAGTGCTTCCCACCTACTCCAGTATGAATTACATTTCTCAGACAGGAGTGATGTACTGAAAGCAGATTATTCCGCTCGTGCAGTACAAGCCAACACCAACAATATTATCATATGTTGGTGGAGATTCTCATTCAAACAGGATATGGTAAATCTAGAAAGTAAAAAAAAAAAAAAGAAAAACCCAACTGGATTTCTATTGTGCTGAAGAAGTGCAGCATTCTAAACTTTAAACTGCATGATACTGGTATTGATTATGTCATTATTTTTGATCAATTCCCATACCCCCACTGCACTGAGGTGTGAGTAAGATTAAATTCAACATCAGCGTTCAAGCTGATGTTGCTTTGAGAAATGTTGGATATGTATCTGAGCTAGCACTACATATAAAAGTGATCCAAGTCCAAGATTAAAGCAAAAGGGGATTTGTCACGGATTTGTTAGAGTCTAAGTCTGCTGGCTCCTTAAATAAATACCATTATTAACTGACTATTATGTATGTGAATGTTTCTGTTCAGTGCCCTGAGAGATGACTTCTGTTGTGAACAGGTGTTATATAAATAAACTGAAATTATATATATATATATATATATATATATATAAATTATAGTGAATTCTTGGCAATATTGCAATCTCCCTCACTCAAATGAAAAACACAAAACCTGGTCAGTTAAAATCACAGTTCTGTAACATTCATTTTCAGTTTGAATAGTGACCACATGGAATTATAGCAAATATGAACTGTGAATGAATAACCAATAGTGCTTTTTCAGAAGGGTGAAAAATATAAGATAGCTTAAAACTTTGAGAAGTGATGTCATTCAAATGTACACAGCAAATTCAGAAGTGTTAAATGTTTTGATGTTAGTAGACTTTGTGCAAAAGCAGAGTTACTTTTACTCTTGTAGAATCAAATTCTATTTTGTAACCCTGGGGTGTAAAATATTAGTAGTTAAAATTGGGTGTTAAAACTGAGTGTTTGTAGGTCAAATCTGGAGGTGTTAAAAAGGAAGCAGTAGCTCTTGAATTCTTAACTCTGAACTCCTACAGCAGCTATGACACTACAAGAGTAAATTCACTGACTCCGCCCCCAGAACCACAGGTTCTGACCAAAGCGAAGCCCTTTCAGAACATTTCCATGTCTGATCTGTTTGCCACACATGGTAAGTACCGGTAATTTTGTCTCAGATGGTTTTAATTATTATTATTTAGAGACGAGACATAGCTGAGTGCGCATTAGCCACATTGTTCAGCGATAGCATTTAACTCGCCGAAATGTATTGTTTGCAGATAGCTGAAAAATGCAATGAAATATATTCTAATGAAAGTGAGAGCATGTACATTGTTCCACATTGTTACATGTTTTAGAAATTTGTATTCCATCCAACTGTGATGCACATTTTGAAATAAATGCATTTCAGAAAACCCTTGCCTCTTCATTAAATGTTCATTTTCCAAGAAATTTCTTTAAGTTCAAAACAATAAAAATTACACCTTTTTAGAGTTAATTACAAATAACTCTTATGTAGTTGAAAAAAATACTCTGGGAGAGTTAATATTTTAACTCTAACACCTAGTTGTAACGAACCCCGTATAATGGACCAAAATCACCACCACAAAAATCA
>NC_056498.1:18870959-18879266 GCF_014905685.2 Nematolebias whitei
TGAACAGAGTGACACAAAAACCTAACTGACAGACGTGATTCGTGACACCTAGTTAGTGTTAGTAAGTGTTAAATGATTAACTCCAGCAGATTTGATTTTTGACACTTAATTAGAGTTAAGGTACCAACTCTCCAAAAATAGTTAAATTAACACTCTCTGGTGTGGACCCATATAGACATTTTAAAAGTGTTGAAATCAAATCTGACGGTGTTAATTTGAGCATGCTGGATTTGCTATGTAGGACTAATGTTAAAATTTAGGAAATCTTTATCTTAGATTTGTAAAATAATTTAAAATTGTCTACAGATCTAGTTGGCACTGAGGGTCATTCCCTTTCATCAGGAGTAAGATGTTTTATCCTACCGGAGACTTCCATCTCATTACCACAATAGCTATGTTTACATGGACATAAGTATTTGGTTTAAACAGCTGTTTGGAATAAAAATGTGTCATGTAAACGCCCCGTTTGGGTTATTTTTTGTTTATTGAGCTCGATCCGAAATTATTTGTGATCAGAACAAAACGGGTGGTTTAAGCCGATTCATAACCCTAACGGTGTGGATGTAAACGCTTGATCTGTTCATTTTATTCCGATCGTGAAAAACTGACCTGACTGTGCACGTGCAACCTATGTCATTTCCGCCTGGCTAATGCTAATAACATTAGCATGTCAGGGAAGCAAAACTGGTCGGTGAGCGACAACATTTCTACTAGAAACTTTGAAAGAGCTCAAAATGATCTGTATCACCTGCAGCTCAGTCAGGGAGTGCAGCAATGTCTCCACCGTCATTTAAACCTGTCGCGGGTCCATTTTGGATGCTCAAGTTTGTTTACGTTTATCCCAGAAGTAAACTGGAAGTAGAACTTCTTCTTCTGTGGATTTTTTTTAAAGGCGTTTACCACTCTGCACATGTCAGTACTTCTGTTCAGAACAAAGCTCGCTGCATGTAAACGCCCGTCATGAACAGATTGTGCCCAAGTAAACGATACATTTGAATTATTTAATCTAAAAACATTTCAATCTGGTGAAAGAAATTTGCGCTTCTAAACATAGCTACTGGATACGATGAAAGGAGGACGATATTTGTCATCCCAGAAAGTGATGAACTCCTCCAGAACTTCAATAGGCCAGACAGCACCATCATTCCGGGATGTTTGAGAGAGTTCTGTAGACTCCACATTTCAGCTGGCTCACTCCATCCAAGGTGGAACAAAAGCCTGGCCCCCTACTGATTCCTGGAGCTGGCTTGGAGCCACTCTCAAAAGATCACTTCTCAGCTAACCCAACAACTCTGACCCTCCCTTCGGTGTCAGCTTTACCAGATTCTAGGAAGGGGCGGTTGCCTATGCAAATTATATCAATGCAACTCTGACCAACAGAATGGGCGTTAACTGAGTTGCATATATTAATTTTGATTACATAACCCTACCCCTCAAAGTTTAGAGAGAACAATGACTTTGTTTACATGATAACACCATTTCTTCACATATGTATAGTTAGGTTTTTTTTTTTTTCACACAACATTGGCAAACAACAGGTGGTCTGTTTGAAACTTTGTCTAATTGACCCACTTCCTCCGTTGTCGTGGTGACCACACCTCTTATTGTTCTGGGGATCTGGCAAAATTCTGTTCAACTGTTGATATAGACTTTTTTTGGAAACACAAAGTCTATCTTTCTCAGGAAGGAGAGTTGATTACAATAGAGGGGGTAGAGATCTTATGAAGAGTCATCTTGTCTGACCCAGGAAGTGAAGTAATTAGCACAAAGGGGAAGAGGAAGAGCTTATTTACATATATTAAATCCAGTGTCTCTGAGGTCTGATCAGAATGTGCTAGCTCATCGTGATTCGTCCTTATGAATCGTAGAACACTACAAAAGGTTAGCCACAACCTAAGAAAAGGATAATTACAAGCTAAAAGTAGCAAAACACTAGCTAAAAGTGAAAAGTCTTAGACAGCTAGGTAAAAAGAAAGACATAGCTAAAAATACAAAAGTAGCGAAAGGCCAAAAAAAAAAAAAAAAAACAAGCATAGAGACATCCCGATCTTTATAAATACTTATAAACTTAAAATAAAAATAGATTGTGAAAAGGTCCAAAGTTATAAAAACAAGTTATAGAAACTATTTCTCAAATGAGCTGACTGTTCTAATGACTGAATGATTGAATTAGCACAAAGTATGCAGAAGTAAGTGCATTGCAAATAACATTAAAAAAAGAAATAAAAAAATAAAGCAGGAAAACCATACAGTAGTGCAAATGCTGACTCAGAAAAGAAGGAGACTGATTGTGCTGAAGCTGGCTCACCACAAACATGCCTGATACCAGCAAACAGCTAAGCACACTAAATAAATCAGTTCCCTTTCTTTACAGAGTACACACCCTTACTGTTAGCCGCTTTATTACACTCACACACACAAAGTTGTAATCCATCTTAATACCAATGTGTGCAAGTAGAGCAACAGAGGCGGATAAGTGATTGTGTTAAAGCTAATGTAAGCATGGTTGCAAATACTATGGATGATGATCTTACCGCTTAACCCCAAGTCTGTCTATTTACTCACTAATTTTGTCACACACAAACAGATGTTGTCTTCCCTTTTAAATTTAGTCCCAAACCATTGTTTTGTGCTGCAGTTATTTGCATACTTATGGGACTGTGTGCATGAAAGCGATATCCTCTTTCCTCATTTGTATTCCAGGGAAAAACAGAAAACAATATAAAAACGTAATGAATCATTGACTTTACACACATGCTAATACACACCAACACAACACGCAAGCCTTCCCCACCCTCCTGCCACATTTTATTCAGCAAAATCTGAAAACGACAGGTATCTACGGTAGAATTAGCATAAAAACGTTGTGAACCTCGCAGCTTGCTTGTGAGCAGATTTTTATTTTTTTTTCTAAACTAGAACAATTCACCAACACACACAGAGATACACACATGCAAATGTTCTAACTCATACTGCATTTACTCTGTTTATTCCAAAAATGACAGGGGCTTTTGAGGGCTTGGAAAAAATGGTTCAAAGCAGCAATACATTTCATTCTGCTCACGTGCATTAACCCTTGAAATGGATTACATTGCTGCACAAAACAATCTTGTATAAACCTCTAACTTCCACTGAGCTACAAACAGAATCATGCTTAAAGGATCATTTAGTTTAACGTAACTATGTTTCTTATTATCAACCACTTCAGTGGCAAAAAGGAAATATTTTATTCACATCTGTGTGCATGAATGGGTGTTTGTTTGTTGTGTTAGCAAAATAATTGATGCAACGCTGGAGATATTTGAGTAAAACTATCAGAAAGTCATTGTTGGGTGTACATCTACAACAGACGAGACAGGAAACTTACAAACGAGAGCATCAAACATCCATCCATCCATTTTCTTTACCCGTTTATTCCATTTTGGGTCACGGGGGTCGCCAGTGCCCATGTCCAGCAATCACTGTGCGAGGGGCGGGGTACACCCTGGACGGGTCGCAAGTCCATCACAGGGCCACATAGAGACAAACGACACAAACAACCATTCACTCTCTCACTCACACCTAGGGACAATTTAGAGTTACCAATCAGCCTAACATGCATGTTTTTGGTCTGTGGGAGGAAACCGGAGTACCCGGAGAAAACCCACGCATGCACGGAGAGAACATGCAAACTCCACCCAGAAAGGCCCCCGGACCGGGATTTGAACCAGGGACCTGCTCGCCGAGAGGCAGCAGCTCTACCAGTTGCTCTACCAGTTGCGCCACCGTGCTGCCCTTGCATCAAAGTTCATGCTCAGTAATCCAGGTTAAAAAAAAAAATCCAACAAAGTTAAGTCAGGTCATCTGGATGGTTTCTTTTCGTTTTTGTTGAGACGTTTCATCCTTCATCCAAAGGACTTCATCAGTCCGAGGAGCCACAGCAAACAGTCCCACAAATAGCACATTCATATAGTGGACCAAGCAGTTTGCTGGTCATAAGATGGTTTCTGGGGCCCGCCCTCTCCCCCGTTGACTCCTCTCAGGCAGCCATGGCCAAAGTGGTTCAAAACATCAAAGTTGATGCTCAATAATCCAGGTAGAGAATCCAACAAATTTCAATCAGATCCTCTGGACGGTTTCTTTTATTTTTTGTTGAGGCATTTCGTCCTTCATCCAAAGGACTTCATCAGTCTGAGGAGCCACAGTAAACCCAGTTTTTGTGTCTGAACAACAACTGAGATCCAAAAGAAATTCCAACTTTGTTGGATTTTTTTTTTTACCTGTATTGTTGAGCATCGACTTTGATGTTTAAACCACTTGGCTATGGCTGCCTGAGAGGAGTCGACGGGGGAGAGGGCAAGCCCCAGAAACAATTTTATCACTGGCAAAGTGGTTGGTCCACTATCTAAGTGTACTACTTGCAGTGATGGGAATAACGGAGTACAAATAAACGGCGTTACAAACGGCGTTATTTTTTTCATTAACGGGTACTCTAAGTCGTTACTATGTCTATCGTTACAACGCCGTTACCGTTACAACCACTAAATGGGGTACGTTATTTTGTCGTAAGCTGTTTGTTTACTTTTTTTCCTTGGTGAGGGTAGGAGGGAGGGGTGAAACAATCATATAAAGGATGATGATGATTGGCTAAGGTAGAGTAACAGGTAAAGAGAGGTAAGCCAATCAGAGGTTTTGTTGTTCAGTTCACTCACAAACCACACACTGCAGCTCCAAATCTGAAAAGTTAGCAGAAGTCCTGCAGCAATGGCGAGTCCGGAGGGAAAGCTGGCGTTTTCAAAGTGGAAATACAGACACTACTTTACTCTCCTTGAGGTAAAAGGCAAGAACGTGAGTGTGAAGTGTACATTATGTCCCGGAGCGAAGTGTTTGTCTACGTCCGTCGTAAGCAACTCTAATCTGATGAAGCATCTCACAACTGCACATGGTTCAACAAAACTCGTGGCTAAAAACACTGCTGTTGACAGTACTGATGATGATAGCAGACCAGGTGTGGCTAACGTGAGCTCTGCTAACGAAGAAGAACGCGGAGCTACGCCGTCCAAGCAGTTAAAGGTGGATTTTTTTGCTCCAGCTTCACAGAAACTTGTGACGCAGAATGAACTAAACCGATTGATAGGCAGGTATGTTGTTGAAAACATGCTCCCATTATCAACAGTTGACAGACTCATTCAGAACCCTTATTGGCAAAATACCGGGGAGAGCAGGCGTCGGTCCTCCATGCAGAAAGACATTTTCTAAATACATAGATGCTGAGTACGCTAAAATGAATGCCGAGCTGAAGACTGGATTTGAAGAATTAGAATATGTCTCTACTACTGCAGACATTTGGACTGCACATAATAAAAGTTATCTTGGCGTAACTGCCCACTGGATACATCCACAAAGCATGGAACGAAGAAAAGCAGCCCTGGCATGCAGACGATTTAAAGGTCGTCATACACATGACAGTATTGCAACTGAGCTTGACAACATTCACTCATTCTATGGCATAACCCACAAAATAACATCAACTGTCACGGATAATGGCTCTAATTTTGTCAAAGCCTTCAAGAAGTACCAGCCTGTGGAGGATGATGAGTCTGATGATGATGAAGATGAGGTGACATTTGTGAACATTAATGATGTCTTGCAAAACAGTGTTGGTGATGATGATAATGATGATGTAATTACTTTGCCACCACATCAGAGATGTGCATCACACACTTTAAACCTTGTTTCATGTACTGATGTTGACAAGTGGATACTGTCAAGACCAGAAACAAAAGCAATATACAGGAGTGCTACAACCAAATGCACAGCTTTATGGAACAAGGCTAGCCGTTCAACTGTGGCTGCAGAGACTGTTGATGATGTAATCGCAAGGAAGCTGCTAGTCCCTTGCAGTACAAGATGGAACTCGTTTTATGATGCCCTTGCTCGCATCTGTGAGATCCCTATAGTTGCACTGAACACCATCTCTTCCGAGTTTGTTTTGAAAGCCATCACAGAACGGGAGCATCAGTTCCTCAAGGAATACTGTATGGTAATGAAGCCACTAACAGTAGCCTTAGACATACTTCAGGGAGAAGACAACTGTTTCCATGGCACACTCCTACCCACACTGGAGACATTGATGTTGAAGACCCTGGACCTGAAGAGTGGTCTGCAAATCCTCGTTGACCTTCCAGAGGCAATTGTTACAGTAAGAACTAATATATATTTTTAAACACATAATGAAAAGATACAATGTAAAATTAAATATATTTGTAAACTTACAATGTGTAATGCTGTGTGTGTGTGTATGGATAGTCAGTATAATATTTACTTTGTATATCATTGCAGGCTATCAAAACAAGATTTGCAGAGGTGCTGGAAAGTGAGAATGCCGTCTTGGCTGCTGTGACTCTGCCCAAGTTTAAACTACGTTGGCTGCAGATGCAGGACAGGAAGGACAAGGCCAAGGCAAGTCTGCTAGCAGAGTGCCGGAAAAGTGCTCAAAATGAAGACCAGCGAACAGGTACTACCATCACACCAGCATGCACTGAGTCAGCCATGGAGGATGAGTTCTTCTCCTTTGAGGATGAGGATGACACCTCTGCTACTGCTGAAAGCCAAGTTGCTGATTATTTCAAATCAGGAGCACAAGGGATGGACAGTCTTAATGGATTTCCACTTGTAAAGAAAATTTCACTCAAATACAATGCAGCCACTCCATCTAGTGCCCCTGTGGAAAGACTGTTTAGCTTAGGGAAGCTTGTCTTCACTCCAAAGAGGAACAGACTTTCTGACCAGAAGTTTGAAAGGCTTCTACTTCTAAGATACAATCACTGGTTTAAGGGGTAAGATGGTCAGCAGATGACTGGGTTGACTGAGTGGATAAATGAATCCATCTATGCATGGATAGTTTAGTAGCTAATGTTGGGTTTGTTCAGGTAATTCAGATTTTCAGTACTGTTTTAAAAGTACTTCGTATTGTTAAAATGGTTATTTTGTTTTTAAGAAAATACTTGAAGAACCAGTTGTGTGAGGGTTTGATTTTATTTTACACTACAGAGTTAAAACACTTATTTTAACTGTTTACTTTTATTTCTAAGAAAACACTTGAACAGTACAGTGTGTACATAAAGCTAAAAACACAATTGTTATGTTATTTTGTTAAACTGTATTTTTGTAATGAAGAAAAAACTTGAAGTATAGTATGTCAACCAGTCATGTTCTGTTGAGGTGCAGTAAGTATTAAAAGTTTTGTGTTAAGTACTTGTCTTTGCAATTCTACTTTAAATTTGTAGATATATCTCAACTTAAACCAAACAAACAAACAATAGTTACTTTAGTTACTTTCCCTGGTAACTAATTACTTTTATAGGGGAGTAATTCAGTTACTAACTCAGTTACTTTTTGGGAGAAGTAACTAGTAACTATAATTAATTACTTTTTAAAAGTAACATTCCCAACACTGACTGCTTGTGAGACAGAGTTCGTTGTGGCTCCTTGGACTTATAAAGTCCTTTGGATGAAGAACGAAACGTCTCAACAAAAAAATAAACCATCCAGAAGACCTTACTTAACTTTGTTGGATTGCAAATGAGAGCTGCAAATTATTATAAAAACAACAACAATTTATTTTAACAGTCTTTTGGCTTCACAATAATTTATTTCCAACAAATGTTTTGCTGTCTTGCACAAAAATTACAAACTGTGAAATTTGTCTTGTTTGCTGTAAAAAAACTAAACAAAAAAAACCCCGAAGGTTTTTATCTCCCGTTTCGCTTTCCTTACGTGATTAAAATTGTACAATTTCTGCAAGGTTTAATTAGCAGCTTATGTTTATGTGATTAGGTCAATGCTTATTCAGCCGGTCTATGGGCATGTGCCTCACAGTCAAAACAAATAAGCAAATAAGAATGGAAGGTCTTGAATAATTTTAAACCACAATAATAATTCAAATCCTCGAAGTTCAGTTTCCTGAGTCTGCACATAAATTGATAATTAGCATCTGTCAGAAAAATACAAAATTTTCTAGCTGGAGCACGACAGAAACAAAAGTTATTTGTCCCATTTTTTCACCAAACTTCACGTTTTAGATGACTACACGTGTCTGGAAAACTATTAAAACTGTTTAGGTTTTTTTAACCTTCCTGTAGTGTTGGCTTTCTCTTACTATCCATGGGGTTTGGTGTCAGCTTTGACAACAGTCTTAAAATTAACCCCCCCAAAAAATCACTCAGAATGTTTTATAGCTCTTGGTTACTTTATTAGGCTTCCTTTTCCATTTAAAATAATAATAAAATAATAATAATATATATATATATATATATATATATATAT
>NC_056498.1:18879366-18889970 GCF_014905685.2 Nematolebias whitei
TTTCCAGTGTGGTGTCCCATGACTGTTTTTCAGCTTTCATCGGTTTGTGTTCATAAAATGAACCCCAACAGAATGTTAAAAATAAATATTTGGTTATTATATTATCTGACTGTTACTGAGGAGTATTTTAACACATCTTTTAAATATATTTATTGTATTTGTTGATTTTTTAAATATTATAATATAACCAGAGTAAAACTTATGGTGTTGGTGTCGGAATTGATCCCTAAATTTAATTCAAGAAAAAGGCAACAATTTTCTTTTTTTATTGAACTTTAATAAAATAAATACAAATACAAAGTAGAACAAGTATTAGTACAAAATGGAAATTTGCAAGATTAAACAACAACAACAAATGTAGCAAATCAATGAAGTACTATTTCCACACAAAGTTATTTTGTGCAAGAATATGCATATGCGTGCTTAAATACATATGTGGCATACAGTGACACTTGCAGAGATGTTGTTTGCAGATGAAGCATGATGTGTTTGTCTTTCTGTCCATTTTTCTGTAGCAGACCTGACACCTCTTCCTTTTAGAATCAGGACGAATCAGTGGAGTTGTGGGTGTGGATTAGAGCTGTCATTTCTAACCCGAATCCAAAACCCGTCCCGGACCGACCTGGATTAGGACCGGGCCGTTACAATGTGATTAATGGGCAGGCCAGGCCAGTCTTGGGCTTTCAAGATCAGTCACAATCCAATTATATGATAACATGGCCTGCCATACATTCACCAGCCGCACACGGCCATTTCACTGCGAGCTGACAGGTCTTGAAAGAGGTAAAAAGTTCAGTTAAGCTTCAGATGGGACTGTAATACCAGGAAACTATCCATCGCCTAAATGGACATTCATTCAGCCGCTGCACTCAGCAGACGCGCACGGCCGATGACCCAAACAGGTGAGATCCCAAAGCAGACATGTGTCAGAGAAGAATGAAGGCTTAAACAGGGTTTAAATGCTTTTTAATGACCATGAAATGACAGAAACCCCATCAGCTCTGAATCGTCTGCCGCTTTTATTCAGCTGTGCATCCCGACTGTTAGTAACTAATTAAAAATGTTGGGGGGGGTGGGGGGTTTCCAGGTTTGGACCTGTAATTACTGTTAATTCATCGGGTCGGGTACGGAAATTATGACTGCGGGATGGGGCCAGGTTGGATCAGATTTTTTGGGCCCAAATGCAACTCTAGTTTGGATGTGCTGACTGATGTTGAGGCGGGGTTGGCAGATGAAGATACTGTTACTCTGATGCTGTTTGCCCTAATGATGACTGGGATGGAGTGGTAGGTGTGCTCTGCAGCTGTCTGACCAAGGCTGCTGCAGCTGGAGCCCGAGGCACCCGCTCCCATCGCTCAACATGTGGCTTGACAAGGGAAGTCCCTAGTTCCTCCAGAAATATACTCCGCCACTTGTTGTTTTTGGTTGAGGTCCACCCTTGATGGATGTGGATCCACAACACAAATTAATTTGTATGCAGACACATCCAGGATGTTAAAAAACAACCACTGGCCATTTTCTGGTCTGGCAAGTGTAGGTGGCAGTCAACTGGTCCAGGTTGTCCACACCTCCTTTGTTTTTTTTTTATTATAGTCTTATAATTGTGGGCTTTTCATCACTTTGTGATGGCACAGCAGCAATGTGATTTTTATGCCACATTTCCCTTGCTTGGCATGTATTGGTGGAAGGGGCAATTTCTATAAAAATGGACAAAACGTTCATCAACTGTCACCTCTGGCCCTGGTTGAACATCACTGGAAGAAGTTCCACCCATCTCTCCCAAACATCCCAAATGGGAGCAAGCTTATCATATTTTACAAGTGAAAAAAGAAGCCCTAAAACAGGACTCAGGGTTGAAAAAAGAGCTGGCTGTAAGTGGGCCGAGGGCTAACAGTGTTGGTGAGGTAAAAGTGCATCAGTTTGGGCAAAAATGAATGTTTTAAAAGTATGTACAATAACGGGGTCAAAACTGACCCCAACACCATAAAGATCATCATTTTTACCAGAGTATTTTAAAATCAAATAAAGTTGGATGTTTTGGCTTTATTTTGCTAATACACAGGTTCCTGACAAAGTTAAAAAAAAACTTGTGATAAACAAAATGTATGTGGTATTTTTATGCATTTAAAAACTGAATGGGATCGGTAGCGACCCCAACACCATAGGTAGGTTAAGACCTTATATATTCAGAAATAATGTATGAATTACACAAACCAACCAAGGCTATAAACACAATCTAGTCTTCATAATCGAGGAGCTAATAGAACTGCCAATAAGATGCATGCAGCTGTATTAAACAGGCATTAGTAGCCCATCTGAGACATGTGGCCAGTTGTTCTGATTACAGCTCCCAGTTGTATTAACAGCCTGCTTTGATTGCACACACTCTTTTTACACGCAAAGTGCCACTGAATATTCAGACCACAGCTGGACACCATCTGACATCTACAAAAACACTCTAGATACATTAACATTCCAGGATAGAAACCCATAAGTTTTTAAACTCATTTTTGTCCCACTACAATGCTTGTTCATATATACTGTATATTTAATATTTAGATGTGGTTTTCACAACCCTGTTTAATGCTAATTTTAAGATGTGGCACCTTGTGCCAAAATAATTCATTAGAAATGCTTTTGCAAAAAGACTATTTCCAAATTAAATTCAAAATAATACTTTTTAGGTTTCTGCAAGAACCCAGTTAAAGTGAGGGAAATAGTTTTATGACCCTTGCTAATTTGTGTGAGTTTGCCACTCACAACAAATTAGCAGTCTCTAACTCTTTAGTAGATATATTTTAATGGAAAGAGGCATACTATTTATTACATAAAATACATCTGTGCTGTTTTTCTGATGGTGTTTGATCCGTCTAGACTTGACATCATCCCACAGAGACTGAGTATATCTCCGCCCACCAGGTGGACCACTTCATGAGATGGAGTGAAGACTCAGCAGACGTGCTGTCTGCTCATCACCTGTTCACTGGTGGGCAGATAAACCTCCATCACGAATGTTCAAGCTGAACTAATGATAATGAAATAAAATTCCTGGAACTCATGGACATGTTTAGGAGAACATGCAAAACCAGAGTCTGATCCTAGGACCTTCTTGCTGTGAGGCAACAATATTAACTTCTAAATGTAAGGATGGCAGTGTTTGTATTTTTGTTTCTATCCCACTAATCGACCTCCTCATAGCTTTGGAGGGACAGGTGGAGCTGGATGAACACAGCTGCAGCAGACTAGCTGACGATCATCTGCCACTACTTAAGCAGATGTCTCTCCGGAATCTAATGCTGGAGCTTTTGGTTCACTTTGATGAATAAGCCTACAGCCTTTAACTCCATGTGATTCTTGAGAAAGATGTAACAAAATAATATTTTATTAATAATTTTTTAAGTGTCTCATACCTTTTGTCTCTTGCCTGATCCTGGTTTTCTGATTTTCCTGAGTAATTTGTTTCTAACACATTCACCCATCTCTTTCTGTTTGAAAGTTTTGGAAAATATTGACATCTGCTGTTCTTTTCCTGTCAAATCGTCCACTCTTTGCCTAAAGCCCTATTCGCACAGGATTTGTTTTACCTAGAATAGGGTTTAAGAAGCCCTTCCCCACTGGAACTCCATCCTTTCTCTGAACGTATAGTCTCATGGTGCTGGACTTGGGGTGAAACCTTCCATACATTGTGAAGAGATTTCAAGTATTAATTTTAGTGGCTATAGTTGTATAGATGTGTATAGATGTGGTCTTGGTTTCTTTCTTCTTTACCCCATTAGTTTTCATATTTATTGTGCTGTGAAATTAACACATAATTTTAGATTTCCCACCATGTTACTGATTAATTTCAATGCAGTTTAATTATACAGCGCCAAGTCAAAACAGAATCATCTCAGGGCACTGAACGGAAACAGTCATATGTAAAAATAATAATTTAAGACTTTATCTGAGGAGCAGACTGCTTTGAATTGAACTCCATCACAGAACTCTCATCTGATCAGACTCAGTATCTGATCAGACTCATTATCCATGGAGGCTGTCTTCATTTGGCAAAAGACAGGGATTTGAAGGATTATTTTCAGGTACTGCACCTTGATCTTCTTTTAGGTTAAAACCTGAAATTCTGTAAAACTTTAGAAGGAATTATGGGTTGTTATCAAACTCAATGGACCAAAAGGATTAAATACAGTGGGATGCGCTCTGTCATTTGAAGGCAAAAAGGCTCAATAGCCATTTTCAAACATATATAATTTGCCATTTTGATGTGTTTAAAGTAAAGAGATAGAATTTAGTGCTGTGTTGAAAGTGATATGTAAATGTTACTTGGTCCAATGTTCTAAGGATTTCATGGAAAATTTTAATGGAGGGCACGACGGTGCACATTCAGATATGTTGCCTCCATGATCAGTTGCTGTCAAACTAAATGAAAAAATGCATGTTTAAAAGAGGTGATGAGAGTTCATGAAGCATTATGAATAAATGATGGTAGGTCTGTGCTTCATGGTGGACTTCAACACGTTTCTTACTCACTGATCAGGCGTTACGCTGTTCAAATATATGTAAATCAGTTTTAAAACATGAATAATGGCTTAGCTACTGTAGCTTCTGTGCCTGGCCATATTGACAATCCACCACCGTAGCTTGACTTTTCTACTGGGTTCAACATAAATGTAATAATATCTGGCTACTATGACCTAATACACATATACTGTAAGGGAGGCCCATGACACAGTCATTGCAACAAGAATAAATTTCAGAAGAGATGAAGACTATTTTCTTTGGTCAAGTTTTGTTGTTTAATCATCCATCCATCCATCTTCTTTTACTTGGTTCTTCTTTTCTGGGTCACTGGGGTCACTGGTGCCAGTATCCATCAGTGACTGTGCGAGAGGCGGGAGACATGCTGGACAGGTCTCCTGTCCATCACAGGGACACATAGACAAACAAGACAACCATTCACTCTCTCACTCGCACCTAGAGACAATTTAGAGTTACCAATCAGTCTAACATGCATGTTTTTGATCTGTGGATTGGATAAAAACAACAATTTTAGCTTGGGATATGTACATGGTTAGCCTAGTCAGAGTTTGGTTGCTCTTTTTAATTGACAAACAGATTACCATGGCTAAAAACATGACCAAAAAAAAAAAAAAGATAACTTACTAAAACATTAGAAGTGCTCACCATAAAATTAAAAAATTTTGTTTTTATTTTTTTATTATTACAAGTAGTTTCAGCATTTTGGGTTAACATCAATTAATGTCTATAAACCACAAAAATAAACAGTACGCTAATGTTCCGTATCACTGAGGTATTTGATTAGTGAATGTTTATAGTTTTTGGTATTAACAATTTTCTGGACTGGAATTCAATAAGGAATGCGAGTAAACCCTAATGTTTTTGGTGTAAGATGTTGCAGTTGGTTGAGTCATACTGTGTAAATCAGAGGTATTTTTTATTTTATTTTTTTCCCCTTGTCCTTGTCTGTGCAAAGCAACAGATCCTGGAATAATTGTATTTATCACCAGGCTCAATGGAAGAGCCAGGGGGTGGTCAACGCTGGCCTTGGCCACCATAGATTAATCTTTTGCCACCACAAATGCAATTCTAATCGTTTGAGGAAACGTTATCTTTAAGCAATATTAAAAAATTGAAAGTTAGTTTCCTCAAATGACAGAGGCTGGTTTACATGTATGCATATAATGGCAGCCATCTTGGATTTTGACATGACAACCCAGTTTACAAAAATAACCTTTTATACACTTAGATGAGGGAAGGTAAGGGAATGATGGTTCCTACATAAATGTATTTATTTATTTGCTCTAGTTAATAAACGATACCCTTTTGTAGACATTTTCTCAACCCTGGTGATCTAACTGCTCACAATAAGGTTATGAGTCAGTCTATATTATCGTGGTGAAATAGATAAGACAAGAAAAGACAAGACAAGATAAGATGAGATGAGATGAGATGAGATGAGATGAGATAAAACTTTATTGTCCACTAAGGTGGAAATTTTCCTTAGGCTCCCCAACCATAAAATAAAACACATTCATACAATCAAAAATATCGACAATTTGTGCATAGAATAAAACACTTTGCATGACATATCTAGATATCATTTGGTTTGGTTAAGGCAGGTTATTGTAATCGGAATAAATTACTTCTTATGCATGTTCTTCGTTGCCAGATGGACCCTATAACGCCTTCCTGAACTCAGAGTTTCAAATTGATGAAAAAGAGGATGGGTACTATCTGCTAAAATATTCCTTGCCGTCTTCCTTGTTCTTTCTGCAAACAGTTGAGATAGAGCTTTTTGTGGTTTCCCCACTGTTTTACCTGCCATTGAAACAATCCCTAAAAGTTAGTTTTTTAGTCAGATGACCATACCATGCATGGAGGTGAAAAGTTAAAACATTCTCAACAACTGCCTAGTACGCGAGCTCTAAAGTTTGCCGATTAGCCCCAAGATCATTAAGTTTTCTTAAAAGACGGAGTCTCTGTGAGCATTTCTTCAAGTATACTCACGGTTTTCAGCAAAGGTGAGCTGACTGTCCAGGAATGACCCTAGGTATTTAAAATTTGCCACAGTTTTAACAAGTTGGCCATCGAGTGAGACTGGTTTCACTTGTACGTCTTCTTAGGGCATATAAGTAATTCCTTAGTTCACTGTTGTTTGGAAGAAGAAAAAAAGATACATTTACAAAATCATTTATCTAATTGTTTTATTATATATAGCTTGAATTAATTTTATGTTGTATAATCAGTAGAAGCTCCAGAAATATTAAAGCTTTTAGTTTGTGCATACATGAATCTTAATCACTTTACTGTTTACAGATAATCAGAGTGCAAAGTGCATCTTCATTTTGTCTAACAATTTTATCCAACAAAATATGATGTTTAAACATTTTCTTCCCTTTTCTAACCTGTTCACTGTTTCAGTTCAAGCTATGGTATTGATCTGCCTATACATTTCTTAAGGTAATTCTGGTTGTCTCCTATATTCATCTTGATTGATGTGTTTCAGTGAGAATGTGCTGGATTCCTTTTTAACATCCACTCAGTACTTGGTCTCCGTACCCCATGTGTTTCATTCACTCAGTCTCAGGCCCTCTCAGCTGAATGGCACTTTCCGATAAACATATGGTGAGGTCTGCCTCTGATTAATAGCCAAGAGGCTTTTCAGGAAACATAATGAATTTCTTCTGTTGAGATGTGTGTGTGTGTGTTGATGTATGGCTGAGTGGTTATACATTTCTGTATGTGTTTTGCTTTTTTTTTTTCTACAAGTAGTGCTGATAGAAACGAGAAGTGCTTTATTTTCATTACCTCACTTATCGACTCTGAGTGACATTTTCCCATTTCCTTCCTCGTTCTTCCTTCTCACTTCTTCCCATTGTTATTCATTCCCCTCCTGGTTCTCTTGTTTTCTCTCTGTGGGGTTAAGGATACAAATTGCACTGTGAAAATCAAGGTATATGAACTTGAAACAACTAATTAAAGATCAATTAAGCTTTGTCAAATCCACTAGTACAACGATCAAAGCAACTAAACACAATCTTAGTGAAAAGGTAGGCCTACTGATCTTTTTTTAATAGAACCCATGCAGATATAGAATTTGATGATTTGGAGGATTCACATAAGGCTATAATACCTGTCAAAATATGCATTTTTTTTTTATGTGTGGAGGAAAAAAACTTAACATGCTTAACGACCAAAAGTCTACTGTATTATTTGTTATAAATGAGCAAAATCAGCACAACCGTGTTTTGTTGTCAACAACTATTTGTTTGTTTTAATTTTAACCTTGACCAGTATACTTGGGAAAGTCTGTGTGAAATACATTAATTTGGAAAAAATAAATAAATAAAAGTACAGAATGTAAACAGAGTCCGAAGCATAACACTAGAACCAGGACAAAAGTGAAACGATAAAGTTCTCTCTTCTTCTGAAAAGAAACAACTAAAAACTAGAAGAACGAGAGTCGACAGAATGTCGACTAATGTTTCTTTATGCTGTTAGTGATTAGTGTATATTTAGTTCATGTTTTTCTTAGTTCATATCTTAGATGTTATTATTGTTTTTCATTTACATTTTATTGTTGGATGTAACTGGGACCCTGTGTACATAATTTCGCTCCACCACATGTACCACATGAGGTGCGAATGACAATAAATAATCTCTGACTCTGACTGACAGAAGTAGAATAACTTGGTGAGGAGGAAAGTGAGTGATGGAGAACATACAAAAAAGATTGGCGCTAAGATTATCTCTAAATTCAATTCAATCCAATTAATTTATAAAGTGCCAAGTCAAAACAGAAGTCGGCTCAGGGCACTGAACAGCAACATTCACTTACATAAAAAGCCAATTAGTAAAAGTTATAGTAAAGTAAAGTGCTATGTGTTGTCATCATTGTATGTTCTAATACAATGGCAAAAATGTTTCTTTGCATTTAACCCATCACACCTGAGATAAACCCAGATGGAGCAGTGTGCAACTATGTAAGTGCCCGGGAAGCAATTAGGGATTGTGTGTCTTGCTCAGAGACACCACGACGTGTGGGACTGGCTTGGGGATTGAGCCTGGGACTTTCAGTTCCCGAGTTGGCTGCCCCTGCCTCTACCTAATCTTGGCCCCAAGCAAACATTACTGTATCTGTTCTCTATCGAATGAATCCAGCAGACTCGTTGAGTATTCACTTCGTTGCAGTCTCCCATCATGAGCAAGCACAAAGGCAACAGTGGGAAGGGAAAACTCCCTTTTAACAGAAACCTCCAGCAGAACCAGGCTCAGGACAAGCGGCCATCTGCTTCGACTAGTGGGTTTGAGAAGAACAGAAAGGAGGACCAAACAAGCATAGAATGGCAAATCGAGATGTATTTTCTATAGGAGGAAAGACAAAAAACACATGAAGACAGAATTAATTACAACTAGAGTAGAGCAAGTAAAGACAGCAGAGTGAGGTAATGTGGTCAGTTTATCCTTCAGCAGTCTAAGCCTATAGCAGCATAACTAAGGGACAGCCCAGGAGACCCAAGCCAACCCTTACTAGGATTTATGAAAAAGGAAAGACGAGCCTAATCGATAAAGTAGACAAGGTGTCAGCCTTGTCAGACACGGACAGAAACTGGAAGTTGGTTCCACAAGAGAGGAGCCTGATGACTGGAAGATCTTCCTCCCATTCTGCTTTTGGAAACTCTAAGAACCATAAGTAAACCTGCAGTCTGAGAGAAAAGTGCTCTGTTAGGAAAATATGGAAGAATAAGATCTGTAAAATAAGATGGAGCTAGGTTGTTGAGGGTTTTGTAGGTTAGAAGTAAGATTTTGAATTCAAATCTGGGTTTCACAGGGAGCCAATAGAGAGAAGATAAACTGGAGAGATATGATCTCTCCCACTAACTCCAGTTAAGACTCTGGCAGCATTTAGGATCTACTGAAGACGTTTTAAAGAAGTATTTGGACACCCAGATAATAAACCATTGCAATAGTCCAGTCTAGACGTGACAAATGCATGGAGCAGTTTTTCTGTATCATTTTTAGATAAGTTGTTTCTAATTTTAGTGATATTACGCAGGTGGAAGAAGGCAGTTCTAGTAACGTTTTTAATGTGGGGGATAAAAGACATGTCCTGATCAAAAATAACACCAAGATTTTTAACTATAGAGCTAGAAGCCAGATTAATGTTCTGCTTTTAAACTTAGACACAACTGAGGTTTTGGTTTTTGGACCTGAGAATTTTAGGAATAAATGTTCCAGTCTTTCACTTCCTCTGGATGGCATTAAGAGGCATCCAGGTTTTTATGTTTTATGTGCTTGTAATCTAAGTAACTGAGCTGTCATGAGATATTCTGAACATAAATGGAATAATTTATGTAACAATTTGTACAAAGTAACTTGTGTAAAAAATGTGAAGACTATTTGCTGTTTTCTAACAGATACATTTTTTCAGCTTAATTTTGAAAACCCAGAGTTTCAGTTACATGAACCTCCAGTAATTTCATGATGTATAATTTGTGTTAGAAGCCAAAAAAAAAAGTTTTTCAAAAACATTAAGAAAGAATTTTGACAGTTAGGGTAATAACCTCACCCCCAGTGGTTTACTGCATGGTAACAAGTGTAAAAGGTAAACTGTTTTATTTCATTCTACACTGTTATGTCTGTCCATCCAGCCAACCATCCATCCATCCACCCACTCATCCATCATCCATCCATCCACCCAGCCACACATCTCTTTACCCACCCATCCATCTATCCATCCATTCACCCATCCATTCATTCAGCCACCCTACCATCCATCCATTTATGCATCCACCTGTCTAAGGTATTTCCAACTTTATGCAAGTGTTTAATCCATCCATCCATCCTTCCATCTACCCACACACCCATCCATCTGAACATCCATCTATCCATCCAGCTACCATCCATCTATTCATCCATCCATCCACCCACCTAACTATCCATCTATACATCCACCTATCCATCCAGCCACCCATCCATTCACCCATCCATCAATCCACCCATCCATCCATCCACCCAGCCACCCATCTATCTACCCACACAACCACCCACCCATCCATCCATTCAGCCACCCATCTATCCATCCA
>NC_056498.1:18890070-18893363 GCF_014905685.2 Nematolebias whitei
CATCCATCCATCCATCCATCCATCCATCCATCCATCCATCCATCCATCCATCCATCCACCCATTCAGCCACCCACCCAACCATCTATACATAAACATACCATCCATCCATCCATACATCCATCCATCATTCATCTATCAACACACCCAGCCACTCATCTATCTACCCACTCACCCACCCATATCTTCTTCCCATTTTTCCTTTTTTCAGGTGTTATTTTTTTGCCCACAATCTTTGATTTCAATCTTTCTTTCCTTCTTTTCAACTTTACGCAATCTGCTATTCTAATTTAAAATGAGACTACAGTATAAGAGCATGTCGTAGTGAGGTATTAACATTCTTCATTGGTGCTGCCTTGCTCCACTCCCCCTGCAGTCATCCATCCCCTCTTCTAATTATCTCCATCTCTGTAGCTTTGTCATGTGCTATCATTTGTGTCCTTCGAATCTTGAGTTTATCCTCCCTCCCTTTCTCTTTTATCTCCTGTACTCTGTGTGGCACCAAAAAGGCTTGTCTGATTCTTACTCTTTGCCTTTGTACGCAGCCAAGTGCACACTGTGTATAATCTGAGCCTCTCAACTAATTTGAGAAACGCTCTGTTCTGCTTTCCATTGTGTGTCAGAGTGAACACGTTGTGATCTGTTGTGTTTCTGGCCAGTTTTAAACACTGCATTTTAATGTTTTTGACACATTATTGTCACTACACAAACCTATTCAGCCACTGTCTCAAAAACGTATAAACAGTCAGATATCCACACAGTTCAAACAGCCTTGCATCTAGCAGTACATTTTCACCATGTCACCAGCCTGTATTGTCTTCATCTTTCAACCTTTTATATTTCCCCTTCACAGCATCTGACAGACACATCTTCACATCCTCAGCTCACTCATATCATCTCTGACACCCCCCACCCACAGAGGCATTATGTGGTTTCACATTAGCACTGCACTAAACAATAAACTGAGCAGCGGTCAGTCTTTAAACACAGCTTCTTGTCTCTGACGATCACTGTCCAGCTCTCTCACTGCTGGTTCCAACACTACCTACACCACAACACTTTACATTTAACTGCTACACAACTTCCATTTAGAAATTTCACTTAGCCCAATGTTAATTAATACATTTTTTTAATGAGACCGACAGACCAAAAAACAAACAAAAACTGATTGCTCAGATCTTTTAAAGTGGGGTTTTGTGGAGAGGTTATAACCTATTAGTTCTAAATAGTTTTATAAGTACCTCTGTTTGAAAAAACAAACAAACATTTGTTTCTGACTGAATTGACAATGAAACAGGTAGTCTTAGTGGGCCAGTGTTTTTTTAAAATTTTATTACCTATTTATTTACCCTTTATTTATACAGGTAGTTTCATTGAGTCACGAGAACTCATTTTCAAGAGAGACCTGTTTTTGGGAGCAAATGATGAGGGTTACGGGACTTGCTAAGGGGTCCACGGTGGGGCAAATAAGGGTGGAGGCAGGTGTGGGTGTTTCACTTTTTCCATTTACATTTTGTTGTTGTCAGTCCGTGAAGTTGAACCTGCGACTTTCAATCACAGGCCCATCTTTAACATCTGCGCCACCACTCCCCTTATTGCAAATTGCATATATATATGTATATATGGATATATACATATATATATATATATATATATATATAGGATCGAGGGTCAATTCATCTCACAAGACCCTTGGAGCATGTGGAGGGGCATTAAGTGTATAACAGATTATAAAGGAAGGAGTGAACAATGACCCTAAGACCCATCTCTGCCTGATGCCCTCAACAAGTTCTATGCACGCTTTGAAGACCCGAACAGACCACCCAGCACCAGACTCACCTCACCGCCGGATGGAGAGCATCTCAGCGTGACCTCAGCCGAAGTAAGGAGTACTTTCAGGAGGCTTAATCTGCACAAAGCAACTGGCCCAGACAACATCCCCAGAAAAGTGTTGAAAGAATGTGCCGATCAGCTCTGCGAGGTGCTGGCAGACATCTTTAACACCTCACTTGCCCTGGAGACAGTTCCCACTTGCCTGAAGACTGCCACCATCATCCCAGTCCCAAAAAGCTCTACAGTGACTGGTCTGAATGACTATCGGCCAGTGGCTCTCACCCCGATAGTCACTAAATGCTTCAAAAAACTGGTCATGACTCACATCAAAACAACCATCAACATCAACGAGGATCCTCATCAGTATGCATACTGTGAGAACCAATCAACAGAGGATGCCATCTCCTCTGTGGTCCACACTGCGCTCAACCACCTGGAACAGAAAAACTCTTACGTCCGTATGTTCTTTGTGGACTTCACATCCGCCTTCAACACTATGACCCCACAAACCCTGATGGACAAAATATTCACATTAGATCTAAGCCCCTCCATTTGCAACTGGGTACTAGACTTCTTAACAAACAGACCACATTTAGTGAGGATCCACAACTTCTCCTCCTCCACCATAACCCTCAGCACTGGCTCTCCTCAGGTATGTGTGTTGGGCCCCCTCCTGTTTACTTATAATTTATATTTGTACTATTTTGGGGTGTAACTGGGACCCTGAGTAGGTATATACTGTATGTTCCAATTCATGTACCACATGGGATGTGAATGACAAAGAAACTTGAACCTTGAACTTGAAATGATGTTTCAGCAGTATTTCATAAAGGTTTAAAGAGCTGTCAAGGCAAATAAATTATCAGTTGTTCTTAAAGTTTTGACTTTTGACAAACTTGAACTTTCCCTAGCATGTTATGATCAATACCTTCCATAACTGGTGCATTTAGTTGTTATTTTCCTATTTAAATACTTAATGTATGTGTTTAGTTTTTTTTTTTTTCACCCAATCTTACAAAAACCCCAACATAAAATGATCGTGCTTTCATGATTATATGTTGGAAAACCATGTGACATCATAGCATAGTGAAAATGTTCCTAAATCACAAGTTTTACATGTGCTACACATGCTTCACATGTGTTTCACATGTTAATTCAAAATGTCTTTACAGGCAAGACCACATTCCACATGTGAAATGCATGTGATCTTTATTCTAAAACCACAAAGGAGAAATTTTTACTTTAGCATTTTTTTTCGAACATGATTATGAGATCTTTACAAGAGAAGTTAATTTGTTCTTTCTATATTTATGTCTGTAATGATGATTCTTTGATATTGACACCGCAGGGAACATTCAGATGCATGTCATTTGATAGTTTATGTCTACATTAGCCACCATTATTTTCAAAATCTTTAAATACATATACTTATATATACATATACATACATACATATATATAT
>NC_056498.1:18893763-18927380 GCF_014905685.2 Nematolebias whitei
TATATATATATATATATATATGCATATATATTTATGTATGTATGTATGTGTTCATCTACACATAAACACCAGACATGACACAGAATGCTGTAGTAACCAAACAGTATGTAACAGTGTTGAGAAGATACAATAAAAACAGGAAACAAGGTGTGAAACGTGAAACACACACATAAAACTTGGTGCAAAATATGAACACAACAAGAACAGAATGCACTTAGGTCATAAGTAGGTTTAGCGGTAGGGCTAAGATGTCATCATTTTCTAAAGGTTTCTTTTTGGCTGTCTAGACAAAAACACAAAAATTCAAAGATCTTGAACCAGTTTTCAAAGCTTATCGTTTTTGGATGTCCTAAAATGAAGTTTCAGTCTTAAAAATAAAAAATAAATACATAAAGATTTAGTGTATACACAAAAACTCTTCATGTATGAACAATCCCTCACAGCCATCTTGTTTAGGTGCTTACAGGACTGCTTTGTCCTCTATCAATGTCCAGACTGGATCGGTTTCCTCCTAAAGTTGAGACCTCTGACTCTTGGAATGCTGGACTTACTATTACCATTCAGTCCTCATTCCCCATTTAGTAACTGGATTCTGCCTGCAGTCTTTAATAACTTGTTTTGTTCAACAAAGTCAAGGCAGGTCCTCTTTATGGTTTCTTTGTGTTGAAACGTTTCATCTTTCATCCAAAAGACTTCATCAGTCCAAGGAGCCACAACAAGCTCAGTCCTATAAGTGGCTTACTCACATAGTGGGCCAACCAGTTTTATGGTGATAAGAAGGTTTCTGGATGGTTTCCGCTCTCTCCCCTGTCGACTCCTCTGGACCATGGCCAAAGTGGTTCAAAACATCAAAATGTTTTGAAGCACTTTGGCCATGGCGACTTCAGAGGAGTTGACTGTCTAGAGGACTTGATTTAACTTTGTTGGATTTTTTTTTTAAATCTGGATTATTGAGCTTGGAACTTTTGTTCGCATCACATTTCACACACCCTGACATTTTTAGTGAATATTATTTGAAAACACGAGCAATAGATAGTTTATGTTAACACTGTTGTCTGACAGTGTGATTAAAAAGCAGACCAGAAAGATTACATTTTTGACCACGGTCACTTGGTTGGTCACTCTAAACTTTGTGAGACTGAATGATGACTTGTCAGAGAGAAAATAAGATGTGGGAAAAAAAAACTTCAACATTTTATTTCTGCATGTCCCACTGAGATCAAGAGACACTCTGTGGTTACGGTTGGAATAAACAGCTGCTGGTTAAAAAAAATAAAAATAATCCCACCTGTTCTGATCAAAGCAAACAGAAAATATTAATGCCGTTTATTGCCGTACTCATTTCAACGCATTCTTGCAGAACGCTGCACCCAGAGGGATTTTTATTTATGCTGTAAATTGTCATTTTAAATTTACTGAAGGTGATGCTTCAAGCTACTCAGGAAGTGAGAGATGGATTAACCATCTGTCTCTAACAGGTGGTCATTTTAAAAATGTCAGCTGCTCTCATGAATTCAAAGGCAATAAACTTTTTATTCAAGTTTGTATGAAGCTATTAGCAAATGTATTTGTTCAGAAAAACATTCAGGTGTTAATTATTTGGGGAGGTGGGTGCATTATTAACAAGATATTAGGTCTACAGGTAAAGATATGTAAGTACCATTATTCCTTTTCAGGTATAATCTGTCACTTTTCTATATGTTTATGGACCGGCACCAACAGGATTACATGCATGCATGTGTGCGTGTGTGTGTGTGTTGAACCGGGGTGGGGGAGATTTGGGGTCTGTAGAGCTATTGAAATATCATACAAACCTGTGGTCTGATTCGCTGGTGAAGATTTTCAGTCTGATTCTGTGGTCTGATTGTAATGAAAATGTGAATGTGGAGTGTTAAAAGTGACAAAATAAATAAATACACCTTGAAATTTATACAAGTGAATGTCCAATGAAGGAGATGCATGTACCACGGAATAAATAAATAAATGTACCACGAAATAAGTAAATGTACCAATATATGTCCCATTAAATAAATAAATGTATCATTCAATACAGCTTTAAATCCTTAAATGTACCATTGTGCTGCTACCGCAGCATCTGTTCTGGTGTCCTGCAGATCATGAAGACGTCTCCACCCAAACTTCAGCTGTCTGAAGGTTTGCTCACCTCCACCTTGTTTTAGTCTTCAGGATGCAAAGTTAAAGAGAAGATGTGCAAATGTAAAAAAAATAATAATAATAATAAAAAGTATGTAAATATTTGGCAGATTTCGTCATTGATGTACTATTTACTACTAGTACTGCTTTATTTATAAGCGCACTTTAAAACAACTATAGCTGCAGCAAAGCGGTGTACATGAAAAATCAAGAACATTTAAACACATAAAAGATTAAAACTGTTAAAACAGTCAGACCAAAAAAAAACAAGTAGAAAAGAAAAAAAAAAAAAACTGAAAACCAGTAAAAAAATAAACAATGGATATTCTCAGGCTGTGCCAAAAACCAGGGAATAAAAATGTATTTTTAAAGAATTAAAAGTGGACCGTGAAGGATCTCTTGATGAGCTGCACTAGCCCCGCCCACTGATGAGCCGTACTAGCCCCGCCCACTGAATTTGATGAGCGAGGCTGACAGTTCAAATAACTTCAGTATGACACTTCTGCACGGGAGCTACAGTATGAAAGAAAGAAATACTGAGTGAAATAATGAAATGTTTTATTTTATTATTATAAAAAATTTCTTGAAAATTACATTTAAATATTTAATGTCATTATTTAAAAGGTACATTTATTTGTTTAATGGAGCATTTATTTATTTAATTGTGCGTTTCATGATTTAATGGCGTATTAAATAATTAAACAATGCGTTTAATTATTTATTGAATACTTAATGGTGCATTTATTTATTTCATTGGACATTCAAATTTAAGTATTTCATGATGTATTTGTTCATTTCATTTAGTCACTTTTGACCCCCATAAATGAACACTAAAACGGTTATAACTGCAAAATGTGCAGACATTGAGGTCATTCCCAAGCCATAGAGTGCTGAAAGATCACAAGGTCTTTCCTGAAAACTTTGCCATCACCTGTTGGAATCTACTAAATCTGTCTTTTGGCTAAAATATCTTGTAACTCACTGAACGGACATAAGTTATCTCTCAGATCCCTGTATTTCTTATAGTCCTGATTAAATTTCTGAAAGTAAATCCTGCAAAAAAAGAATTTGCCCCCTTACTGAGTTTTATGTTTGCTTTTATTCTAGATCAAACAACAGACTAAGGAGACAAAAGTGGAAATTTTGGGAAGATGTGCATCACGTCACATCTAAAATGAACACTGCATTTCATAAAAAGAACATCTTACCAATAGTTACACATGGTGGTGGTAGTGTGATGGGCTGTGGCTGCTTTTTCCTGCAGGCCTTGGACTACAGATTTTAATAACGGAACTATAAATCTAGATAAAGACAATGATCCCATGCACAGCAGCAGCATTTCTTCACAGTCACATGAAACAACATCGTCCCTTATTCCAAAACCTTGATTGCGTTAAACAATCAGTTATAGGATTAGGGATCAGTTACATTTCACACATGGTTAGATATGTAAAGCTTTTTTTTCTATTAATAAATTAAATCATTTTCTAAAAAGTGCATTTTATTTACACAGATTAGACAGTAAAAATGTGCACATCTCAGACTTCAGAACAAACATTTACAAACGTGCTTGAACTAAGCTCCTTTTTATCAACGAGCAGTCAGAGGCTATGAGTCCCTTTGTTTCTCCTACCCCAGGAACAAATTTGAACGTTTTTTTTTTTTGGTAACTGGTTTTTTTAGTCTGTTTTTGATTTATTTAATTTTGCTACTAATGCTCACAAATCACCTAATGTAACCATATGATGTGTGTTGTTATTCATCGCTGCTATGCTTTTGTTGGATGAAAGAAGTGAAGAGTAACAGTCGGTTGTTGTTGTTGTTGTGTGTGTGGGTGTGTGTAGGAGTCATTGTAGTTTCATGAGGTTTTCAGTTACTTTTACCTCCGGTTTGATCTGAAGTGTTTCACAGAGGAGGACCACAAGTCAAAGTATTTCTGTGTTTTTCCTTTCCCCTTGCTGTGCAGGCAGACGATGTTGATTCCTCACTGCAGGTGTACCGGGTGACAGATGACACAGAGATTACTGTGAGAGGAGGGTGAGCAAGAAAAAGATGTTACATCACAAACAGAAACTCCTGCTCGTGACGGAAAACTGCCAAAAAGGTTAAGCACATCGATCAAAGGGAGAGGAAAAAGTGAGTGACCAGATTCACAGATTCTGTTGCTCACCTGCTCTTTGTCTTCATGTTGCTATTTCATCCTAACCTTTGTGCTTTTTCAATCTCAAAAGCACAACTTAATTTTGATTTACAGTACCACAGTTTGTTTTTTTATTTATTTATTTTTGATCTGGTGTGCTATCATGAGACATAACTATTCAGCATTTACTGCTGTTATCAGATTACATTCACTCATGTTATGGAATTTGGGCTTATGATTGATAAATTGAAACCTTTATTTTCCAGGGAGGAATAATTAGAAAACAAACAACTTCAATTATTTAAAATTAACAACTGATTACACAAGCAACACCCTGCAGATGTTGGACGCTGTCTATCATGGTGTGCTAAGATTCATAACTGGCTGGAATTACCGTACCCCTCATTGCACCCTGTATTCACTGGTTAACTGGTCATCATTAATTTCACACAGACTCTCTCACTGGTACATTTTCATCTTTAAGTCACTTCTTGGTCTGCTGCCTTCATACATCTCCTCCTACATGTCTCTGCGTGAGTGCAGCTACAGTGTGCGCTCTCAGGACATTATTACCTGCAGTGTTCCCTCAGTGAAGACTGAACTAGGCAAAAGGGTCTTCTCCTACTCTGCTCCTGTTTCTTGGAATAAATTGCAAAAAGAAGGTCTCGACCTTGAACTCTCTAAGTGGTCTCAAAAAACTGATAAGTTGATAAAGATGGCAAAAACCAATGCAGACATGTTTTTGTTTTTTAGTTTTCTACATCGCCTCACAAAGTGTTTTTTGTTTTGTTTTTTTTAATACCATTTTCTTTCATTTGTTCTTCTCCATTTATATGCTTTCCCTTATGATTGTCTACTGTTGTCATCATTCTTTGCTCAAAAACACGTCTCTCTTGTAAATGAGCCCCAGAGGCTCAATGAGACTAAACTACTATAAATAAAGGTTGAATCAAAAAACGTTTGAATTTATTGTGGATTGTCTCATCACCAAATCTCGCTGGATATTTGATTGCTCTGCTTGATATAACTGCTAGAGTTCATTTAACTTTGTTTTCTGAGAATGATCTGGCTTTTCTTCATAGTCCATAAATATTATTATTATTATTATTATTATTATTATTATTATTATTACTTTTATCCATCCATCCATCCATCCATTATTTTTACCTGCTTCTTCCTTTGTGGGTCACGGGAGTCACTGGTTACCATATCCAGCAGTCACTGTGTGAGAGGTGGGGGACACTCTGGACAGGTCTCCAGTCCATCACAGGGACTCATAAAGACAAACAACCATTCACTCTCTCACTCCCACCTAGGAACAATTTAGAGTTAGCTATCAGCCTAACATGCATGTTTTTGGTCTGTGGGAGGAAACCAGGGCGTCGTCATTATCGGTATATCCATAACTTTACATACATCCTTTAATAGGTGGTGTAGAACTTTCTAGAATTTATTTTAACTTAACAAAGAGGAGGTCTGTTAACTTTATGTTAGGGATCATGGTTGATCTGCTCACATATGACTGCGCAAATACCCATACAGGCTGTCATTGCAAAGTTTGCAGACAATACAGTGTTGGTGGGATGCATCACAAACAATGATGAGTCCAGCTACAGGCAAGAGGTGGAAAACCTGGAGAGCTGGTGCAGAAAGAACAATCTTCACATCGATGTGAAAAAGACGAAGGAGATTGCCGTGGACTTCAGACGGACCAAACACCCCACATCCCAGACTTAGAAGGATCTGCAGTGGAAGTGGTCTCCATCTAAAAGTACTTGGGTGTGCAACTGAATGACAACCTCATCTGAGACAACAACACTTCCAGCCTGATCAAGAAAGCTCATCAGAGACTACTTCCTCAGGTGGCTGAGGCAATCTGGTCTGGGAAGCTCAGTCCTCACCTTCTACAGGTGTGCAGTGGAGAGCAGCATCAACGTGTGGCATGGAGTCTGCACAGCTGCAGAAAGAAAAGCTTTGCAGAGAGTGGTGAAGGCTGCACAGAAGTCTGTTGAAGTCAGTCTCTCTACCATCACAGACATCTACACCTCCAGATGCAGGAAGAGGGCCACTTGCATCATGAAGGACCCCACTCACCCAGCACACACACTTTTGCCCTGCTCCCCCCAGGCAGGAAGTTGAGGAGCATTAAGTGTAGAACCACTAGACTGAGGAACAGCTTCTACCCTGAGGCTGTTAGACTCATGAATCCCTAACCAGGATAATCACTGTGAAAAAAAAAATCCCATCATGCTGCTGATTTATTTCATCTTGCTGTGTTCATTCATACTCATCTGCTCACACAGATTTATGTTTGTGCTGCTGTTCGGTGTATTGTTTTTGTACTAATAATACTTAGTGTATTTTTAGTTGATGTTTTTCTTAGTTAATATCTTAGATCTTATTACTGTTTTTTTTTTTCTTTTACATTACACTTTGCCATTCATAAGTGCGACTCCTCTCAGCTCTTCTTATTGGTTCTTCTCAGGTGTGGGTGATGTGCTACTGTGGCTTGTTTTCCCACTCTGTGGGCAGGATCATTAATGCAAAGTGGGCAGTATTGTAACTGGTTATTGTCTTCAAGTCACTCCGCCAATTGTGGTCCTTAATCACCCTGTAATTAAATTTCTTTAAATTTTCCTGGCACTACTTATAAGTCCAGGTGTAGCCATGCTCTGCCATCATCTCCAATATCTCTGTAAATGTGCTGCTCCATGTAATCTAGCCTGTATCATCATAGACGTTGGGAGCTTGAGGCAGACAGCTCTAGTGTTGATGATGGTGTCTTTTCAAAAGGGAACAAGGAACCTATGAGCTAGATTTTCTGGATGAATTATTGAGAGGTATGTCACTAGATGAAAGTCAAACGTTGTTTAGATGAGTATCAGAGAGCCAGAGTAATAATTTTGTTGTTTAGTTTAAGTGTTTTTTTTTCTTTGTAGTGAGCTAAGGCGTTAACTTCACTACTAATTAATTATTCTTAAAGCTAGTTCAAGCACAAATAATATTAATTGTTTAATTACAACGGATTCTTTTTCAAGTTAAATTTCTGTTATGTGACCAAGATAACAGTGAGTGGGATGTTTAATCAGTGACATGAGACGCCATTTTATCTTTGACCAATCAGAATAAATGCGGTCATTTATTTAACAGAATCAAAATTTAACATCAAAACATGTACACATTGATTTGCTGATCTGTTTCTGATTAATAAACTTGGCACGCTTTACTAACAAGACAACAGAACATTACTGATTGAGACTGATTCATCTCTGAAGGCATCTAGTTTGATTTACTGGCGAATAGAAGTTTAAAGAGAAGGAGAATAGAAGTTTAAGGAGGAAGTTTTAGATGGATGAGGGAAGATGTGTTGAACCAGAAAATTGCACCCTTCCTCCGACATCCAGCCCAGTTCTTCGGTACACTTCAGGACGTCAACGGCTTGTTACCTGAGATGGTGGATACCTCCACTCCGGAACAGAAGTCCATTAGTACTCTCCCTTTTCAGCATATCTGGTTAGAGTAGCTGGGGGTCATCAGAAATCGTGACAAAGTACTCTGTTCCCCCCGAATAAGCTTCCTTAGAAGTGTAGCATTTACTGCTCGGGTTGAGTCACAGCCGAGGCAGGCTGTGACTACGCTGGACTGGAAAGACCTCTGGCACATGGTCAAATCCGTCCGCTACTTAGTTGAGTCTCATCTCTGACTGAAAGTTCCAGCAAGACTGGAAAAGACTTCGAAGAAGACCAAGACTGAGACTGAGTTCCAGGACTTAGAAGACTCCAAGACTCGTGAAGACTGAATAGTTCCAAGAAGTGTTGCCTTTTAAAGGGGTATCCACTTCATGTTACGTGTAAGTCAAGAGACAGCAGGAATGTTTTTAAAAAACAGTTAGTACAGACAGAGAAATATTATGACGAGGTGAGACAAAGCAGGTGCCAGTTGCTCTTATTTACTGTCTGAGAGTTTTAAAAACAAGACACTTCGTTCTAAAAACTCGTCTCTGACTTTCGACCGACATCCACTACTACTCTTCATTCAGACAGAAGACTAAATGCACACTTACTTCGTAAATAGGCATTTAACTGTATGATCAAAAATCTAATGAGGTTTAAAAATCATTAATACTGTTTCACAGTTGATTTAAATGAGTGGTTCACTTCAACATTTAGAAATGGTATGAACTAAACACGCTTTTTGATTATCAAGATATCTTAAAATAGTACTGATAATGTAAAAGAAGAGTGTTCTTTCAATTGATTAATTCAAGATACAATTAAATAGCCTCTTGATGAGATAATTTGTATTTCTGGATTCAAATCAATGAAATAACAGTTCCTATCCCCTGAAGGTCTTCAGAGACAGATTGTTGTCAGACGCCTAGTTCACTACACTTTTCATTTTTATTTTTATGTTTAGCTGTACTGTGGCCTTGGCTATCCAATTTCTTTTACAATACTGTAGATGATGCTAGAAAAAAGGAAAGTTAGCTCTCTGAATCTTGAGTTGGGAACAGTGTTGATTGTTGTCTCAGTGAAGCTTCATTCACTCAACCTTTATTTAGACAGATAAATCACATTGAGTCTCAAAGACTCGTTTACAAGTGAGATCTGTTTAGAAAGGCAAAAAGTTGTGAGAGTGAACCATGGGATTTGGAGGCAAAAAAAACATTCCTATCAAACCCATTCTTCTTGGCTGAGAAGAAAAAGCCCTGATATTGAAAAAACACCCCACACATAGACACACAGGATGACATAGACATTCCGCAGAGGGGTGGGGGGGAGACGACAATGATGGTGAGAGTGTCCAAGGATGCTCCCAGAGGCACTGTAGGAGTTCTGATAAGGATGGAATAATCAGTAGTTCCCTCCAATGAGATCTGTAAGCATTCTTGAGGGGTGTCGGAAAATGGCCAAGGACAGCGCCAGTGAGAATCCTAGAATCCTGAAATGAAGACACAGAGTTTGTTCAGCTGGTTCCCTCTGGTTGATCCGTGGACTTCCTCGGTGGGAAAGAAGAAGGGCAGAGCGTCAAATTACAGGGCCTTCAGGTGAAATGAGATAAGGTTGTCTGCAAGGCCAGCCGATGGAGACAAATTCAGATAAACAACATTTGTTTTTGAAGGCAGGAAAAACTTTACTACTTTATTTGCCTTGAGTCATTGCTGGTCTTACATAGATTCCAAAAGGTCCAAATTAAGTGGACACACCGCTGGTCCATGCCTGAGAATATTCTTCGAGTTTTGATCCATCCTGTCAGTGAGTCCTATGGGCCGCATATGGTCTGCAATTCTCAAAAATGACGTCCAACTTGTGATCAAGTCCGCTAATCAATAGTCTGGATGCTCGAGAAACGGAGCAAACATTCACTTAGGCGGCAGCCTGACCAGGCCAGATTAGCTGCAGCCGTCTTCTTTTTGTGTTAATAAACCAGGAACCAGACAATTCCAATAACAGGAAACCTGTTATCATAACCCAATTATATACGCAGATTCGGCATCCTCAATTGACAGCAGAGAGACGTATCATATTCCACTTCCTCCAGAGACTTATCCAGCTGTATACGTGTCGTCTGGGCAGTTCAGCTCGACTGAAGCTTGTCTCAAAAATGTTGTCCATTGCGTTGAGAGACCAACCGGCGATCTGCAAAATTACAGTTCAGAAGATATGTAGAGAGAGGCTCAGAAGCAGTTTCACAGACAGGACAGAGCAGCAAAGCAAAAAGGAGGAGGGCAAGAAAGAGAAAAGTGTCCACCCTCACCAATAGCAAGTGGTGACTTCAAACATTAATTATCATGTTAAAGAGGAGGTAAGAATGTTGTGGACATACTTCATCCATGGCAGTTGAGAAGTCCATGTTGAAGGGTTGTTAATGATTATGAACTTAAGCCCCACTTCAAGTTTTTAGTTTATATTTTTTTGTTTTGTTGTGGGATTGGGGGTGAAAATAGGACAAGAGACTCACTGTGGCTCCCAATGCATTGCAGAAATCCCTCCATACCAAATATTTAAAATTTGTCAGCGACAATATCCAAATGGTATACCAAGAAGTAACAAGATCTGGACCAGGAACTGATCCACTTTTATGGCTGTTGGAAGTTTGAGTGGGGTACTTGGTGGACCACCTTGAAGAACCAGCCATTGGTGATAAGAATGACTGTGTTTCCATTGGAGAGTGGCAATCTAGTGATGAAGCCCAGTGAGATGTTTGTCCAAAATCAAACAATGACATGTAGAGATTGGGGAAGGCCCAAGGGAGGTCGTTTTCCATATATATTTTGAACTCAGATGGAGCAAGCAGAAATGTATTTGTTGGCAGTATTGTCACCTTTCCAAAAATGCATTTGTATTCTTTATAAAATTTGATGTCACAGACAATATATCTCAACTGATCATTTGTGGACTGTCTGTAAAACATAGATTGTATCAGGAAATCAAACAAGTTAAATGAACTCTACCTGTCAAGTCTTTTCTTCAACCAATGCTGATCTGACTTGAAAGAACCAGGAAGAAAGTAGACGTAGGCTCAACACACTTCATGATCTTTATTAATTATTTTCAAAGACCATCTCTGCAGCAATAGCAGCCGCATCAGTGTGGAACACTGTATGTAGAAATTCGATTCTGTACGTCAAACAATACTAAAGGTTTTTATGTTTTTTTCAGTATAGGTTGATAAAAAGAAGAAAATATTCTAGCTACTCTTGATCCTATTATTAATGTTATGATTATTGTTTTTAACTCAAACCAGAAAGAGCAGCAGCAATTCGTTCCCACAGTGAAGTGCAAAGCCACAGTGGAAACATCTGTGCCTTTCTGAGTTGTCAACGGTGGCGTTCCTTTATGATGCCACAGCTGGATCTGTGTGGCTCGCTCCAGGAAGTGAGCTGGAATAAGTTGTGTAGTCACAACACCAATTTTAATCCACGGAGGATGTGAGTGGTTGACAGAAGCACGTAATTATTCACTCTGCGGGTCAAATCTAATCTTTGGTTTTAGGCTAATGAACCGTCTGTTTTCATGCCAGGTTTAAGGCCAAGACGGAACAATTAAAAAGAAAATAGATAATCAAAACAAGTTACTGTACTGTGGAGTTGTGTGATTGCTTTCATTGTTAGTGACTCAGACTTTCCTCCTTGGTCTCCTCCTTTACCTCTGGATTCCTTCTTATAAATTTCCTCATTTTGCCCTTCTCTTCATCCTGCTCCTCTCCCTCTACTCCATTTGACTTCTCTGTGATATATTGCTGCTTTATCAGCCCAGTTAAAAGGTTTGCCTGCAGTACTGTTTAGCTTCCTGTGAACAATGCTGATGCTTACCCCCCAGAGGTGGGAGATAGGAAGCAGTCTGTTCAATCCACACTCTGTAAGGCAGAAGTGATAAACACACACCTTACCCCTGCACACAATAAATCTTTTATTCTCCTTGATAAATGTTTAATAAAGCTATTTCTTGTTGTGTTGTGATCAGGTTTTCATTAATTGCTTTGCTCATGTTCATCTAAATTTAAATAATGGATCATTTTCAGTCGTGTGTACAGCAACCTCTTTAATGGCTGCATCTTGCAGTTTATTGATTTTATGTTGTTTGTCTTGGTGCAGGCATACCCAAAGAATCAATACATTGTGTTCAAGAGGGTAGTTTCTTTTGTAAGATGTGCTTCCAAGTAAGATTTACTTAGCTTTTTTTAATTTATTCTATTTATTTTTAGTTTTGTTGTAAGGCTTTTATATGGCGTTAGATGCAAGCATAGGAGCGGACACGGGATGGGAGTCTCTTCAACAAAATGTTGATTATTGAAGAATGAAGCGATAAAAATAACTGAAAATAAAATTAAATGGTTTTATGTTCTACTCAGATTAATTGCCGATAATTATTTTACCATTTCAATTTTTTCTATGTGCATATTAAGGTGTAGATCTTTTGAGATGGGATTCTGTGGAAAGGTATCAACCATTAATATCTAACTTGTTCTAGATAGTATTTCGGAACCATCTCATGTTGGAGGAGTGAGTTTCATTTTGGCTCAAAGGGAAAACGGTTGAGAGGAGCCAAGATGAAAATGGATGTTGCTGTGTTTTAAAACAACTTCACCTTAAAATATTTCTTAGAGGTCTATGGAATATTTTTTTCATTCATTTCACCTTTATTTAAACAGATAAATCACATTGAGCCTCGAAGACTCATTTACAAGTGAGACCTGTTTGGACAAACAAAAACAGTGGTTAGAAAAGGAAAAAAAAACATGAGGAGAGACGGTAAAAAAAAAAAGATCTCTCATGCCGTGTCCTAGACAGGGCACGATTTGAGGCATAAAAAAAAAAACTACCACAGCAAAGCTACATAAACAGACGTTATTCATTTACATATAGGCCGGTGAAAACATTGAATTTTATGGAAAGTTGTAGCATAGTCCAGAGCCCGCCCTCTCAGCCATTGTCCAGATAAGAGGTGACATTTGTAGATGAACATAAGTTCACTACACATTCATCTTCAGCTCAGTTGGGGTTCTGTCACATGTCCACAGCCTTGGAGAAGGGATGGGTGAGGAAACAGTCAAAGCATCTTTGTTGTTTTCAAAAAATTCCAGGAGGAGCTGAGATAAGTCCGGCATCAAGGCCACAATGTGGGTCAGGCAGAACTCGTGAATTGCTGTTTCTGCCTTTTTTAAAGTCTCGCTGGTATATATTCCTTTGATGGAACTCCATAACAGCTGAATTGATCCTTTACGCCAAAAGTTGAGCTCACAGCTTCTCCAAGATTATTCCCACCATTCATGAGTGCTGCCAGTGAGTTCACAGTCCTGATAACAGCTGCTCCAGCTCCCTGCAGCAGCTCTCCAAATTCAGTCTGAGCTCTGTCGAGCTTCGACACATCCACACAAATCTGTAGACAATCCAAGATTTCACCAACCCAAACAGTAGAATCTAGTTGTCATCATGAATCCAATTTGTTTCTGTCAAGATAAGATGGTCCTCCTTACCCTGACTCCTGTCGGGAGAAGTTGATCGATTTTGTTGAGAGACCAGCTGATCCTTCCAATTAAGAGGTATGCAGAAAAAAAGAGGCTTTTTAAGGGTTCACAGGACAAAAGAGTGCAAGCTGGGAAGCGGGGGAGATATGGAGCGCCGGGAAATACGTCACAGCTACTTATATATATATTTTTTTATGAATATTTACAATTGGGGGCAGCACGGTGGTGCAACTGGTAGAGCTGCCACCTATCAGCGAGCAGGTCCCCGGTTCAAATCCCAGTCCAGGGGCCTTTCTGGGTAGAGTTTGCATGTTCTCTCCATGCATGTGTGGGTTTCTCCAAGTACTCCAGTTTCTTCCCACAGACCAAAACATGCATGTTAGACTGATTGGTAACTCTCAATTGTCCCTAAGTGTGAGTGAGCATCACCTTAATTCAAATTTTAAAAAAATTGTATAGCACCGTCACAACAAGTCATCTCAGGGCACTGAACAGAAACATTCATATGCATAAACAGTTAATTAATAATCAGAAGCTTGTTGAATATTATCTGGTGTAGACTTGGGTCACTTCCAGCACAAATATATTTTTGCAAAAAAGAAATGTCTTATAAAAGTAAGTCTTTAAAACTTTTGGGAACTGTAGTCATAAAACAAAAATGTTTTTTTTTTTTCCCTTGCTCATTTAAAATAGTCATTAGGGCTTCACCCTAATTCTCACTTAAAGAGCTACAGTACCTACAAAAGGTAAAATATTAATAATTCACAATCTCTCTACAAAACCTCACTCCAAAGATGAACTTTCCTCTTAAACTTTAGAATGTGGAGGCTTGCATTAAACAGTCAGAGACTGATGACGAAAAAATAGTTTAGAGTATGATTATATGCCAATGAGTACTGAGGAGTGAGGGGAGACCACCATTACAAACTTCAAAAGTTATTTTAAAATATAAAGAAACTTTTGTTTAGACCTATTTCTTTATATTTTTTCCAAGTACTGTGTATACATTTTTGTGATATATTAACTGAGAAAACCTGTGGGATTTTTGCCTTTATCTAAATTTGACAGACAGCGTTGAAAACAACTAATGCAACACACCATCCATCTATCCATCCATCCATCCATCCATTATCTTCTGCTTGTTTCAAAATCGGGTCGTAAGGGCAGCAGCTTGAGCAGGGAGGCACAGACATTGCATTCCACAGCCACCACTTCTAGCTCTTGCGTTCCCACACCAACCGAGAGACATAGTTTCTCCAGTGTGTCCTGGGTCTTCCTCAGGGTCTCCTCCCAGTCAGACATGCCTGAAGCACCGTCATAGGGAGGCACCCAGAGAGGCACCCAGGGAGCATCCTTATCAGATGCCCGAACCACCTCAACTTGCTCCTCTCGATGTGGAGGAGCAACGGTTCAACTCTGAGTCTCTCCTGGATAACTGATGTTTTCACCCCATGCCTAAGAGAGAGTAAAACTACCCTGTTGTAGAGCTATGATTCCTCACCCGAATTCGAGCCCGTCCTGACCCAACCTGACCTGAAATTTGGGCTTGGTCATGCCAAAATAATCTGCTTGATGGGCGGGCCGGGTCGGTCTTGGGCTTTTGATTGCGTCAGTGGATGGCTGACAATCCAGTTTGGATCACCAGCCACGTGTGAACGGTTGAACACGCGCTGACGGGCCGGTTGAAAGAGGTAAAAAAAGTTTCAGTTAAGCTTCAGACTGACCACTGCTAGTGATATATCCAAAGCCCAACTGGACTCAGCTACTGTGTCAGCTGATGCACGGGGCCAAGCCTGACCAGTTGAAAGAGGTAAGAAAAAAAAAAGTCCAGATGGATCACTGTCAGCGACCCACCTGAAGCTTACCTGGACTTAGCCGCTGCGTCGGCAGACATGCTCGGCTGATGACCCAATTTGGATTATCAGCCATGCATGTCCGTCGACCGTTAATAATGATAATAACTATAATAAATATAACATTATAATAACTATAATTATTCACTGACTCCTATTAATAAATAAGAAATCTTATATCTTCCTTTCTTTCAAATATGCTTTTTAAACCATCATGTCCAACTGATTTGCTCACAAAAGCAGTAAAAGCTTTTCTTATCTTTTTTTTCTTCTTTTAGGTTCGGGCCTCTGATTACAGTTAAGTGGTCGGGTCGGACCGGAAAAAAAATGATACAGGTTCAGGCCGGCCCGGGTTGGATTTTTTAGGCCCAAATGCAACTCTGCCCTGTGGAGAAAGCTCATTTCAACCGCGTGTATCCGCAATCTCATTCTTTCGGTCACTAACCATAGCTCGTGACCATAGGTACAGGTAGGAACATAGACCAAATTGGTAAACAGGGAGCTTTGTCTTACAGCACAGCTTTCTCTTCACCACAATGGACTGGTAAATAGTCCACAATACTGCAGATGCAACACCAATCAATCTGTTAATCTCAAGCTCCATACTTCCCTCACTCATGAACAAAATCCCAAGCTACTTGAACTCCTCTACCTGAGGGAGAACCTCACCCTCGACTTGAAGAGAGCAATCCACCCTTTTTTGATTGAAGACCATGAACTCAGATTTGGAGATGCTGACTCTCATCCTAGCCACTTCACACTTGGTTGTGAACTGCTCCAGTGAAAGCTGAAGATCATGACACAATAATGCCAACAGCACCACATCATCTGCAAAGAGAAGAGATGGAATTCTGAAGCCACTGAACTGGAATCCCTCTGCCCCCTGGTTGCACAGAAAATTTCTGTTCATAAGTTATGAATAGAATCATTGACAATGGGCAACCATGGTGGAGTTCAACTCCCACCCTAGAGGGGTCTGCCTTCCTACCGGCAATGCAAACCAAACTCTTGCACTACTTGTATAGGGACCGAACAACTCGTAACAATGGGCCCTGAAACCCATACTCACCGAACAACCCCACAGTGTAGCCTGAGGAACATGGCTGAATGCCTTCTCCAAATCTACAAAGCATATATAGACTGAATGGGCAAATTCCCACAACACATCGAGGACCCTAGTTAGGGTAAACAGCTGGTCCAGTGTTCCACAGCTAGGATGGAACATGCACTGTTTCCCCCAGATTTGAGGTTTGACCAACGATCTGAATCACTTCTCCAGTATCCCTGAATAGACCTTACCAGGGAGACTGAGAATGATATCCCTATTATTTGAGCACACCCTCCCTCCCCCCTTTTTAAGAGGGAACCACCACCCCATTCTGACAACCCAGTGGCACTGTCCTCGATGTCCATACAATGTTGCAAAGATGTGTCAAAAAAGACAGCCCCACAACATCAAGAATCTTAAGGAAATCAGGGCAAATCTCATCCACCCCCAGAGCCCTACTGCAGCAGAGCTTTTTAAGTACCTCCTCAACCTCAGCCATGATTATGGACAGACCAACCCCAAAGTCCCCTGACTCTGCTTCTTCCATGGAAGACGTGCTGGTGGGATTGAGAAGGTCTGAGAAGTATTCCTTCCACCTCCCGAAGACATCACTGGTTGAGGTCAACAGCACCCCACCTTCAATGAACACAGTGCTAGTAAAGAGCTACTTTCCCCTCCTCAGCTGCCTGAAGGTTTGCCAGCATCTCCTCTGGGCCATCCAAGAGTCTTTATCCAAGGCCTCACTGAACTCCTGCCACATCCAAGTTTTGGCCTCAGCAACAGCAAAGGCTGTGGACCACTTGGTCCTCTTGTACTCCTCAGCTGCCTCTGGAGTTCCACCAGCCAACAAGGACCGGTAGGACTCCATCTTCAGCTTGACAGCCTCCCTAACCCGGGGTGTCCACCAGGGAGTTCAAGAATGGCCACCCCGAGAAGCACTGTCAACCTTGCGGCCACAGCTCAAAGCAGCCACTTCAACAAGGGAGGCACGGAACATGGCCCACTCAGACTCGATGTCTCCTGCTTCAGCTGGAATGTAGTTAAAGCTCTCCCGGAGTTGTGAGTTGAAGGTCTTTCTGATGGGTTCTTCAGCTAGGCATTCCTAGCAAACCCTCATTACACATTTGGGTCTACTGGGTCTATATGGCATCTTCCCCTGCCATCTGATCCAATTCAATACCAGGTGGTGATCAGCTTATAGCTCAGCTCCTCTCTTCAATCGAGTGTCCAAAACAAATAGCCACTAATCAGATGACACAACTAGAAAGTCAATCACTTATCTATTACCCAGGGTGTCCTGGTGCCAAGTGCACTTATGAACACCCTTATGTTAGAACATGGTGTTCATGATGGACAAATTATGACTAGCACAGAAGTCCTACAGCAGAACACAGCTCGACTTCAGATCAGAGAAGTTATTCCTCCCATTCATGCCCTTCTGGTTCACGCTATTGTTACCCACATGGGCATTGAAGTCCCCAAGCAGAATAAATGAGTACCCAGCTGGCACACATTCCAGCAACCTTCTAAGCCAAGGCTTCCAAGAAGGCTGGATACTCTGGACAGCCATTTGGCGCCTAGGCACAAACAACCGTCAGAGCCCATCCTACTCACTTGAAGCTGGGGGGAAGCTACCCTCTCATCTACTAGCAAAAACTCAAACACACATGCAGCAAGTCAGATGGCTAGGAGTAGACCCATACCAGCTCGGCACCTCTCACCATGGACAACTCCAGAGTGGAATAAGATCCAGCCCCTCTCAAGGAGATTGGTTCCAGAACCCATGCTGTGTATCGAGGTGAGCCCAACTATATCTAGTTGGTACCTCTCAACCTCACACACAAGCTCAGGCTCCTTCCCTGCCAGAGAGGTCACATTCCATGTCCCAAAAGCCAGCTTTGGTAAGCTAGGGTCAGAGTGCCAAGGCCCCCTCCTTCGGCCACTGCCCATGGCATCATGCACCCGACTCAAATGGCCCCTGTTGCAGGTGGTGGGCCCACAGGAAGGCAAACCCTTCAAGCTGAGCCCAACCAGGCACCATGGGTAGAGACCCGGTCACCAGGTGCTCGCCAACAAGCCCCTCCCCCAGGCCTGGCTCCACGGTGGGGCCCCGGTAACATATGTCTGGGCAAGGAACGACAAGGTTCCTTATTTTCTTTTGTCCATATAAGTCTTCTGAACCACTCTTTGTCTTCTTACCTGTCATCTAAAACCAGTCTGTCTTGGGAGACCCTACCTGAATGAAAAAAATAAGGCAAATGAATGTTTACATTCACACATGCAACACGCCTACATGGTGAAGAACACTACTGTATGTGTAGTGTTGTGTAAAATGCAGTACAAACGCATTTGTCTTTCTATGATCTCCTTGATCTTACAGCATCAGAGGCTCACTGCCCACTGAGCATTTTCAGCTGGAGGCCTAGGTCTGTCTGAAAATATGCTCTTTATCTTAAATACACACTTTTATGTATGAAAACTCACAAGGATACAAACACATCCATTCACTTTTCATGCCCACGCATCGTACCACATTGTCCACGTCGGTTTCTTCAGTCTTACTATTACTGGCAAAGATGTTTGTACAAAACATTCCCAGTCAAACACTTCCACTTTAACTCCTCCACCTGTCCTTGAAAATGTTTATGAGACTAAATCATTGAGTGTTAGGGTGAAATAGAGAACACAGATTGTACTTCAGCACAGACATCGAAGGTTTTGTTTATCTACTTGAATTTATTTTAAACAGCCATGTATAGGAACCACTGCTTGTAAATATTTTGCCATGAGTACGAATGATAATATAAATTGTTGGAAGGATTGTTGCGAGGATGAGAAAGAATAAGAGAAGTGTGAGTGGGTGGCTTAATGGCTGCATGAAAGGTGCAGGAGATTATTAAAGAGATAAGGCTATAAAACGTGAGAAGGAATAAAAGAAAGCCATGAAGGAACTGCAGAAGTTAAATAAAAGGCTGTTCATACCAAGCAGAACTTATTATTGCCCACTGCTGAAAAGCAAAGGTGGACAATATTTTTGACCGTTTCTTATTGTGTTTGTATGTCTGTCAGTTTTTGAAATATCTCATGGATCACTGGACAAACACAGCTTGCAAAATTTTATAGATGTACATTTTTAACTCAATTCAGGATGGCTGCCCTAGTCAACTCAACTTAAAAGACCACAACAATAGCTATAAGTCAATCATTTTTACAGATTTTGAGTTAAAATGTGGCATGATAGGAGCTGAGTGTCATCCTTAACACATCTTTTGAGATCTTAACATTTTGAAATTCACTATTTGGAGTAAACACTATCAATTAGTGAATTATCTCAGGAACATTTTGATGGATTTTATTGAAACTTTAAGGAAAATCACAGCCATAATAATACCTCCTTTCATGCCAGAGTCTGAACCTGAAATCATCTTATGAAGAGATGGTTTTATAGCCGTTTTAGTGAAACCTCGTAAATGGCATACACAATCTCATGAGATTTCACAAGATGTGTTAGCACTCAGAGTATATCATAGGATGTCTTTCAGGTATTGCTGTGTAGAAACAAATTTAATATATGTGAAACAAGTTATAAACATGTTTGTGTTGATGAATATCAATTAGCTTTGGTGTCCATTTTGAATTGGCTTGACTATGAATGTAGATAGCCTATAGATGTTCATGCAATCCAAGTGTTATTAAAATCTGCCCGGTGGTTAATAAGATATTTCACTTAAAGACAGTCTTGACTAAAAGGTAATGCTAATATTTTATCAAAGCTGCAGTGCAATGTTTGAATTGGGGATCACTCTTAGCTACTGTATTTTGATAACAAACTTAAAGTCAGTATCTGCAAAAATAACTGTTAAAGTTGTTTTTGTGTTGGTTATTATTGATTAGAATCGGTGATCATCTTGAATAGGACTTACTACAAAAGTTTTCAAATGTAGATGAACATCCAATGATTACTTTTTGGCAGTTTCATTACAATACATTTAATGGTACGTTAGATAATTTGCCAACAGACCAACAGAATTAACACCTAAATTTATTGGCAATAATAAGTATTTTTATTATTACTAAAAATGATATTTTCTAGAATTGTGCCGCTCAAGGTGGCTGCATGTTGGAGCAGCTCTGTTACTTTCATTCTGAAATTTTGCTTTTGGAAACGTTAATTCCTCTTTTTCTGGATGTAAATCATATTTTTTGGATGATTGTTTCCTCTGGTATCAGATGCTGTGCAGCTGGAACAATTTTTACTGAAACTTTTTTAGTTTTAGACATTTGTTATGATGCGTAACCATGGCAACAAGGCAGTTTTCTACAACCAACAGCAGCTGATTAACATCTCAAATGCTCAAATTATATCTCAACTACAGCCCCAAATCTCAGATGAATTGAAAAGGATGTTCTGTGGACGCATTCTCATCTACCTGTCAGCTGTGCTCGAGTGCCTGACCACTGAGATCATGGAACTAGCAGGAAACACGACTCATGACAGCAGAAGGACAGGATCGTCCCTCGGCACCTACAGTTGGCAGTCTGCAGCGACGAGGAGCTCAGCAGACTGCTGGGAGGAGTGGCCATCGCTCTGGGAGGAGTTCTGCCCGGCATTCAGGTGGTCCTACAGCCCAGGGAAAACGAGAGGCCAGCCGAGTCTGGGTGGACGGATCGGACGGCGTCTGCAGCCAGTTTCTTAGGATCCACTGTGGGATGGACTTTTACAAGTGATCCGCCCAGCCTACAGTCATCAGTATCTATAACATCTCTTAATGAAATGAGGATAACGAGTTACAACAACAAATAATTTCCCTTTGGAATTAATAAAGTATTTTTGAATTTGAATGTAAAAAATATTGTTTCATGTGTTACATTCAAAGTGTGTATAGTTAATGATGCTAAGCTAATACTACACCCCGTTTAGTTCAATATTTTTCGAACTAACTGAGTTATAACCATTTTTGTGTCTACCAAGAAAAGTTGTCAGTGTTGGACAACTTGTATTGAGTTATCCTGATGCATGTTCAATAATCCAGGTAGTAATCTCTTAAATATATTCAGTTGTAGATGTACATTTAGCAATCATTTTCTGAAAGTTTCACCACAATCCATTTAGTTGTTCATAAGAGTTGTTCCTGACAAATAGAGTTGTCTCCTATAGTTATTGGTAAACACTTACAAACAGAACTTGCTCAATCTCTCAGCACCCAGAGTTAAAGTTAGAGATCAGTATCAGTTGTTACACAAAACTTGAATTCATTATATGTCAAATTAACTGTTATTTAGCCATTTTTGGTTTTGCTATAGTTGCTCAGCAGTGTGTGGCCATATTGAATAAGATTGACTCCAAAAGTTATTCAATTGGATATACTGTATACCAAAACAAATGGTTATGTTTCTTTTAAGTTCAGTCAGTGGTTAATTAAATATTTTGCTAAAGTAATAAATGTATTAAAAGACAATACTTTTATCGCTTCTTTGCCTTTGGCAGTGAGAGATAATCATTGACTGTAAAGATAATGAAAAGCTTTTGGAGCCAACCACTTTTAAAATGGCTGCCACAACAAACTCACCTTAGATAACACTTGTAGTTCAGTCAGTTTTACAGATAATAAGTTAAAGTTTGGTGTAGCAGTAGCTGAGAGTCATTCGCAGCACATACTCATTATAAAATCTAGCATAACTTTTTTTTTCAGGGTTTGACCAAAATGGCTTTAGCTCTGTCGCCATTTCTCAAAATTTCATGCTAAGCCTCTAATATTTTTTATTTATTTACATTATTCTCTTAAAGTAATTTGTCCTTTTTTCTTTCTATTTGTTCTTTCCTCAGCTCAAACTGAACTTCACAGATTTTGGATCCGTCCTCGGAGAAACTACAACCCAACACAAAAGCAAGATTTATTGCTGAATGCCGTTTTTAAAACAGCGCCATGGCTGACTAACTGGCAGTGATTGGGTGGGTGCTGAAAAAGCAGGCAACAAGCTATGGATATGAGTGATCCAATTTCCAGCTCTAAATTAGGAACATTAAAACTCTCCATTCAGTCATGCGGGGAATGTGGCTGGTAACCAAACCAGCAACTCCAGACTGTCTGGCTCAGTGCACATCCTGGGATCACGTCTTCTAATGGCTTCTTGGCAGAAAATGGGAGGTTCACACCTCAAACCACAATCAGTGGCCATTTGCAGCTAACAAGACCTTACATCAATGTAATATAATCTCTCCTCTATCCACTGCTTCAATCTATCAGATATCCTCCTCTAAAATATCTCTCCTATGCTGAGCACATTTTTTTCTATCACTGTTTTGTTGCATATTCCAATGAGGAGGGTGGAAAAACTAAAGGAATCCATCATCTTTCAATCTTGAAGAAAGTGTCTGTTTCACTGTGGAATGGGAGGAACAGCAAGGGCTCTTCTGGGTGGGTTTGGCACCACCACCTCCTCCCTGGAGGTTGGAGGTCGTATAGGCTGGCCAAGCAACAATCCTTTGGATCTTAATCAAACTCTGCCATGGGGAATAGGAGGCAGCAGTGGATTCGTAGGTGCGGCCGCCATGAGTTTAGTTTTGGACAACTCGACTACACAGGAGTCTGTCACCAGAACTGTGATCAAGGAGAAAAACTGGCCGGCTCTCCTGATACTAGTTATCATTGCACTGACCGTCGGTGGGAACATTCTGGTGATTCTGGCAGTGTCACTGGAAAAAAAGCTTCAAAACGCAACCAACTTCTTTCTGAGGTCCCTGGCGGTAGCTGACATGCTGGTGGGCATCCTAGTCATGCCAATATCCCTCATCAATATCCTGTATGGTGAGTCATGCATGCACAAAAACATCCAAGATTAAACATTTCTTCATATTTATTACTTTAAGACCGATAATGCTTTTGCCATTGTTTTTGTGTGTGTGTTTGTTTGTACCATTAAGAAACTCTCATGAAACACAGGTTTTAATGAAACATTCAAAAAGTAGTTACTGGGTTGTCATCTTTGGTTGTCATCACACTCTGCCACACTTACAGACAAGTATATCCTAATTAACACGTTTCATTGAAGAAAAAATTATGATCAGACAAAGTGTTTCTTTACAGTGTCCTACTTTAATGGAGACAAATGTATGCCTATTAATCACTGCCAATATTTAACCGGTCTTCTCAGTGGATTTCTACCACTGATCTCCAACACACACCCACTCACCAGCTGCTGCCAGCACACTGTGACAAGTGTACTGTGATGATTTCAAATTATTTTCCAGAGCAATTACTTAAATGATTTTTGCTTCAGTGAGATGCAGCACACTGATGTGATACAAATTACTAGAGTTTCAGTGTATGTCAGCTTGATAACTGTAATATTATCCCAGCCAACCACCACTGTTTCTGCTCCATGGTTTCTGAGCTCAAGTTCTGTATGAACACTCACTTTAGTGCTATAAAAGAATGAATTTTGTTTTTAACATTTTTAATTTCAAAATAAAAGGGTCTATTTTCTTTTTCAGACTTAAATAAATAAAAATACAAAAAAAAGGTCTAATGAAGGAATATCAGCCATGTCTCCACCATAACACCTCAAAGGAGCCTTCCTGTAAATGTCACAATCATATAAGTGATCATGGAGCTCCTAGTGTGCAAGAAAACCCTTTTCACTTGTGTACACAAGCACATGTCAACCATTTTCTTGCTTCAGTGATTGTAATCATTGTCACTGTTGACATTCCTGACTACCAAGAGCTCAATTTTAGATACGTCAGCTTGTGGCTTTTTGCTGATCTTGATCCGAGTAACTTCTGTAGTCAGACAAAAAGGTCAGTTTTTATGTATATCAGAGAAAATATTGATTGTTATGTTTTACTAAATATTTTCTCAAGGTAAACTATATGCTTTTATTTCTTTTTGATCATTAAAGCTAAACATGTGTCAGCTAAGGGCTTATTATTGACTGATAAGTGGTCTGATCCTTTGCTTAGTTGGGTTCTTCATTTTCCATAACAGTAAGATAGCAACACTTGAAACTGACAGAGGGCTAACGCCAGAAGTCCAAAACAGTTGTTGGTCTCATGGTGGCAACACATGTCCTATTAAATAAATCCAATGGTTTAAAGCCACTTGGTAAATGTAGTGTTCACTATTTTATAGTCACCAAGAAGGCATGCATTATGTAGGGTAGTATCTCAGTGGGCTGCAACTGTTCAAGACTATCTAACAAGGTTGAGGCAGGTCCTCTGGACAGATTCAAGGTCAAGGTTTTCTTCATTGTCATTTGCATCTCACGTGGTACATGTCGTGAATTCTTCTTTGTTGAAACATTTCGTCTTTTATCCAAAAGTCTTCTTCAGTCTGAGGAGCTGCAACAAACTCAGTCTTATAAGCAGCTGCTCATAAGACTATTGCAGTTCCTCAGACTGAAGAACTCTTTTGGATAAAAGACGAAATGTTTCAACAACGAAGAATCTGTCTAGAGGCCCTGACTTAACCTTGTTAGATTTATCTACCTGGATTACTGAGCATGCATCAGGATATTTTAAACCACTTTGTTGGAGGCTACTTGTTGAGTAAAAATTCCAAGTAAAAGATCAAATTTTCCTATGTGCGTTACAAATGTTTGTGACCAAGCAACCAATAAGCCATGCAATTGCATTGCCCTAAACAATGCTTGAAGGCCATTTACTTTCATTGCCCATATTGTACCCACCTCAGTCCACTTTGCCCCCACTATGGCAACTGCCATTATGATTGAAAATTTGATCATTAAGCACTGTGGCATCATATGCTTTTAGTCAAAGAGTTCTTGTGCTTTGAGTCTGTTGTAATGCCTAATAGCCTGGACCTGGAGGTCAACTTTAATGTGGCCTGAACTGCAAGGTATACCTCCACAAATTTTGTATCAAAACATTTGGCTTGGCAGCTTGATGTGCACTATTACATTTAGTGACATTTCGAGTTACCATGGCGATGGACTTTGCTAACAAAGACACCATTTTTCTCATTGAAAAACACTGACAGAATGAACAGCCTCTAACTGCCTCAGTGAGGTCACATGACCCAGAGTGGAGCGGTATCTGAACAAAACTCAGTAAGTCATCGAACAAACTCTTCCTACCACCACATCGTTCTGGCTTGGCTGTAGGAGTTATGTTTTTTCATGAGATGCCTCTGAAGGCAGAATGTGAACATTTCACTCCTATTTTTCACCATTATAAAACTGACAACTTTTTGGTTCAGATCAAAATATGAGGAGTGTTTTAACTCGTCATATCTATGATGTAGAGATGTAAAAATGTGAAAAGTCACATGAGTGTGGTCCAATGTCTTGTCTCACTCACACTTTAAGAATTTCTTCTATAGACCATATAGTTTTCACACAGCAGCTGTTTTTTTGAAGCAGAATTTTGCCCCATCAGCCATTTTTCTTCATGCATCTGTCACATCTGTATTACTGTACCCTGCTCAAACACACACACACACCTCTGACTTGACTTCAAGAACACACATTTAGAAATACATGTAAACTTGGATGGTCTTTCTGTTAGCAACATATCTCATGAACAGCTTGTTGGATTTTGGTTGAAACTCACAGTAATCATCATGTGTATCTCTAGAACTGATTACCTTTTGGAGCCATTTTGATTCAATATGGCTGCCACAGCTACCTCAGAAATCACAAAATTGACTACAACTGAGTCATTCTTTATTGAGAAGAAATGTAGTATGGTTGTAGCTGAGAGCAAACCTCAACACATAGTACTGTCAAATCAAAATTTTAAAGTTGCCGCAACTTAGCATTCTCCATCAGATTTTCTCCAGAGACTTTAGTTTAGTATTCTTTGGCTAAATTTAACTTCTTTCTTGCTGCGTTTAACTGCTAGCTATGCTCTGCTGGTTTTAGCTTTTGTTCTGCTACTTTTAGCTTGTGCTCTGTTCAATCTAACTTGCATTTGCTAATTTTAACTTCTGTTCTGCTGATTTAACATTGACCACTCAGCTTTAGCCCCATCAGCTAATTTCAGCAGTCATTCAGCACTCAGTAGTCACATTGATTTATTTTTTTATTTTTTGTATAAAATACAATTTCTCTAGGTATTACTGATGAGGGGACAGCACTGTGGCACAGTTGGTAGAGCTGTTGCCTCTCAACGAGAAGGTTGCCGGTTCAAATTCCAACCTGGGACCTTTCTGGGTGGAGTTTGCATGTTCTCTCCGTGCATATGTGGGTTTTCTCCAGGTACTCCAGTTTCCTCCCACAGACCAAAAACATGCATGTTAGACTGATTGGTAACTCTAAATTGTCTCTAGGTGTGAGTGAGAGAGTGAATGGTTGTTTGTCTCTATGTGTCCCTGTGATGGACTGGAGGCGTGTCCAGGGTGACACCCGCTTCTCACACTGTGGTAGCTGGACATGGGCACCAGTGAACCCCTTGACCCAAAAAGGAAGAAGCGGGTAAAAGATAATGGACAGGTTATTGATAAGCCTAGAAGATATGGACATCCAGTAGGTTCAGACAAATTCACCCCTTTTTTTATTTCTTTCTCGCCTGCCCTTCATTTTTTTTGTATCCAAACTCTGCCAAACTTGGATCCCCAGCCAATCGCTCTGTAGCTGTCAAGAATCCCTCAGGAATACTAAGCAGGACAGGGAGGGTTGATTGCTGCTTAATGGGCCACGGATGGTCAGCAGACACACTCGCTCGCTCACTCTGTGTGTTTGTCAGTTCAAGCTGCAGCTACTGATTGCTCACTGTTGTAATCAGAGTTTTGCACAAACACAAACACACACACACGTTGGTCTTTCAGGTTCACAAATTGAGGCTGAAACAGGCCGAGACAAATAGGCAGTGTTGCTCTCAAGCATTCATTCGTACATCACCGAAGACCCTTAGAAAGACACACTTGAATAGAGTCGAATCTATACGTTGAGTGGTATCCATCATTTCGCTGCTAGATGAATGCATTGATTGGCGAGGGCAACTGACAGATGAGCCTGAGACACACATACTAAATACAGTCCCATTTCTGAAGGCTCCGACTCTATTTAACTTGACAATGAATAGTTCTGACTGTGGAAGCAGCAGTAAGCAATGTTCACAGTAACTGCAATCACATTAAAACATGAATGGCTTTTTTTTTTTTTTATCCTTTATTTATCCAGGTAGTCTCATTGAGCCACGAGAACTAATTTTCAAGAAAGACCTTTTTCGGGAGCAGATGGGGGTTAAGGGTCTTGCTCATGGGCGCAGAGTGGGGCGAATGAGAGTGGAGGCGGGTGTGGGTGCTTCACCTACCCCACCCACATTTTTGATGTTGTCGGTACCAGGGCTTGAACCGGCGATCTTCCGATCACAGGCCAACCTTCTCTAACCTCTGCGCCACCACTCCCACCACTGGTCAAGAATTAGTTGGTGCTTATTTTGTGTACTTTTATAGACTCCACACAAAGTGTACAAATATTCTGTTTGTCTTTTAGAAAAGACTAATCAAAACTGAAAGGTTTTAATAACCAACATTGGTGGATAATTAGTAATGACTCATTATATAAATAATGAGCTAAATGCTCCTGAATACAAATATTTAATCAAGTCAGTTTTTTTAATTACAAATTCTGAAAGTTTTGTTGTTGTTTTGTTGCCTCAAAAGTAAAGCATGACCTTATGTTGTAATCTATATCGTGCTCTAACAGTATCTGTATGCAGCATGTGTGATAGGGACAGAGTATAGAGAGGAGACGATCCCAAAGGAGGCAAAAGCTCCTGCAGTCTATAAGAGCACCTTTTTATTTTTATTAAAACCCTACGATTATGCAGCACGGTGGTGCAACTGGTAGAGCTGCTGCCTCTCAGTGAGCAGGTCGCTGGTTCAAATCCCGGTTCAGAGGCCTTTCTGGGTGGAGTTTGCATGTTCCCTCTGTGCATGCGTGGGTTTTCTCCGGGTGCTCCAGTTTCCTCCCACAGAACAAAAACATGCATGTTAGGCTGATTGGTAACTCTAAATTGTCCCTAGATGTGAGTGAGAGAGTGAATGGTTGTTTGTCTCGTTTGTCTCTATGTGTCCCTGTGATGGACTTGCAACCTGTCCAGGGTGTACCTCGCCCCTCGCACAGTGATTGCTGGATATGGGCACCGACGACCCCCGTGACCCAAAATGTAGGAAGTGGGTAAAAGATAATGGCTGAATGGATGGATGGATGAATGGCTACGATTATTGCTACTAATTATCTGTTTGATAAACTTATTGGAATTCATGTAACCTTTATTTATACAGGTTAGTCTCATTGAGTCACGAGGACTAATTTACAAGACAGACCTGTTTTAGACAAATCACAGATAAGATACACACAGCAACCTGTGCATGCACCAATGCATGTCTGCACTGATGTTACCATTGAACTTAACAATTGTTTAAAATCCTGTAGAGAGGTCAAACTCAACAGCTTCTGTTTCTGCTGCAAGGTATTCCAGGTTAAATGGTAAATGGACTGTACTTATATAGCGACTTTCTATCTTATCAAGATACTCAAGGTGCTTTACACTACAATCTGTGCCCTCATTTACTCATTCATACAGCACTCTACTAGATTTATACAATGAATAATCAGAGCTTTGTCACATGCATACACCGATGGGACACACATTGGAGGCAATGAGGGGTTTGGTGTCTTGCCCAGGGACACTTTGGCATATGACTGTTGGTGGAATCAAACCCCCAATTCTTGCAGTGGAGGACAACTGCTCCAACCACTCAGCTACAGCTGCCCCCTACAGGTTACAGGATCAGAGTAAGAAAATACCTTTTTCCCCAAGTTCAATCCGCAGTGAGGGGACGCTGCAGGTAATGATGTCCTGAGAGCTCACGCTGTAACTGCACTGACGACATGACATGTAGGAGGAGATGTATGAAGGCAACAGACTAAGGAGTGATGTAAAGATGAAAATGTATCAGTGAAAGAGTCTGCGTGAAGTTAATGATGACCAACTGACCGATGAGTACAGAGTGCAATGATGGATACGATAATTACAGCCAGCTATGAATCTTAGCACGCCATATAGAGAATAAAGTATAAAAGTTGTGGCTGCAGTGTGTCTTGACCACAAAGATATAGTATGACTAGAGACAGGACCGGACGATGAAAAGTTGAAGTCAGGAAATGCTTCCACTTGTCTGGCTGCAGTGTAGCATGTCCAAAATGGAAGATTTTCCTAAAATAAAAATACACTTCAAGTAAGGTTTTCAGGTGTTCATTTTTGATAAATAACATAAACCTTACCTTGCCTATATGTTCAAATAAACATTTTATTTCAATACATTTGGTTTCAATTAGTTATGTAAGGCTTATAAAAGCTTCATGTTATGCTGTGATGGACAATATAACAGCGTGTTTAAAAGATGGGAAGGTGTAAAAGTGTGACTTTAGTATCAATGGTACAATCTTATATTCTAGTGCTCAGATTCTGGTTTAAAAATATAACATGACAGCACCTAAAAATTAAACATTATAGCTTCAATTTTGGACAATGGAAGCTAATGAAGTTGCTTCATCCATCATTTATGTATATGGTCTTGACTGAGGGTATTTTGAACCATTAAAGTTAAGTATCCTGACTTGTTCCTGCTTCCAGCTCTGCAGTCACCTGTCTCTCATTAGTAATCAGCACACCTATTTGAATTCCTGAATGCTCCAGTACATATATGACCTGGCTTCTGTCTGTCAGGGCCTCTGGTTCCTATATATTTTTTAGTTTCTGCACATTACATATGCTGCCTAAAGTATTTGTTCAGTTTGTTACTAGTTTCCCTTTTGTACCTGTGTCTTGCCTGCCTGCATTTGGGCCCATTTATGCACCTTTTTATATTATTTGCCATGTCTGAGTGCAGTAATACTTTTGTTAGTGACACTTTAGCAGGGCTAAAAAAGACCATCAAACAATTAAAGCTATGTGAGAGCCATGATTAAAAATTCCCAGCACACAGTATTTAGTTTGCTTTATTCAAAACAATAAAAAAATTCTAAGCTTCAACATTAATATGTAGCAGTGAAATGAGATCTTATTGTTTTTCATCCTGCTGTTTGTTAATGGAGGTGTTCATGCAGGCCAATGCAGTTCATACAGCTAAATTTACAATCATCATTTTCCACAAGATGTATAAACACAGTTTGCTGCTCTAATGAACTCTCATAATCTTCTAATATGACCAGCTGGTGTTTATAAATCGTGTTTGAAATGTCATGCGTAATTATTATTTGCAGCAATGCTAAATGCAAATCAAAAAGCATTGGAAAAAGTATTCGCAAACATTGATCATTAAACAAAAACATGTTTAAAAGCAGACGAACCTAAGAAATCAAATCTGGTTTTTAGAGATAATGAGAGAAAATCTTCGATATGTCTCCTTAAAGCATGACTTTCAGCAGAAATTTAAATTGTACCTATGGGATGATTGAACGTGTACGTGGTTACATGGTCCGAACCCCGCCTCGCGTGCTTCGGCAGCTCGTATGATTCTCCGCGGTGAACAACAGAGCTTGGAGCGCGCAGAGCCTGCAGAGCCTGCAGAGCCTTCAAATCCGGAGCATGGAGCCCAATCTCCAGGTCGGTTTCACAAAGAATCTTCCGCGGTGACCAGCGGAGCTCGGAGCTGGGGAGATGATACCCTTCACAGCCTGAGGGGGCTCTGAGGCTCCGATGGAGAGGATTCCGGGGGACCAGTGGAGCTCCATCTAGCTCGCTCTGAATTTTGTCGTCGTCCACCACGCACAAAAAATGCCTGCACTTCAGCATTACACCACAATGTTGTCATTATAGTTTTATAAATCTTTAAAATAATTCCAGTCACTCCTCGAGTTCAACTTATTACAAATGGCAGATCTTTTTGTAGAGAAAAGTTTCTCAAGTCAGCCAGTGACTCCACCCCCTGACTAATCAGTGACCAAAAGTGTTCTGACATCACGTTTTGGTGCCAGTTCGGCCCGCTTGGAACCGTTACTAGTGGAAAAGCCTTGGAACCGTGCTGAGTCGAATCAAACTGTGCTGTACCGTGACTGAATGTTACGTAAATGAACGTTACGTAACTAAAAAGGGGCAATAATGTGTTTCCAAAGTGGCAGTCTAATTGGAAAAACCAACTAGTTCTTGGCTTTTTAGAGTGGGTGGAACCAGTTAAGAACTTAATCTGGCACCAGCCCTCGAATTGCTTTAGCTAAAAGAGAAAAAAGAAAGAAAGAAAAGAAAAGGAAGAGGATACATTAATCTGGAGGAAGTTCACTCAGTTCTCACCTTTTACTGCCTGCAGAGCTTTAAGCACCCTTTCTTCAGCATTTGAGGAAATAGGAATTAGCTTTCAGTGTAGAGATTTTGTTCCATCTTGAGGGCTATCATTTGGTGGCAGGCCTCCAGCCCCCCTCCTACATTTTCAGATCAGAAGACACAAAAATTGCTGCAGTAACTGTAAACAGAGATCATCAGTTGGACACAACGCATCAAATCCAAAACACAACTAATTTCATCACCAGTTGACACAATCGATCTCCTTTAATGTATATATACAAACATTTTATTCACATCAACTTTTGTTTTAGATTTTTTTTTTTTCCTGTATGTTTTCACCTTTGAGTTTTGGGCACTGATCATTTTTTCAAAGTTGTTATGATATTTTAGATTATACTTATTGTCAAATCTGTCTTTAAAAGAATAATGTGATAATTCTGACTCATGGATCATCATTCAATTTGTTGCTTTAGATTTTAGTAGCCTTCTGTGGCTTTTAGCTTTCAGCTACTAATCTGCTACTGATAACTAGAATTATTCCACTTTTAGCTAGAGCTTTGCAACTTTTAATTTTTACATACTATTCTACTACTATAGCATTTAGCTAGCATTTACAGGTTTTTTCTGATTACGTATTGCTACTTTTCGTTAGCCTCTTGTTCATTGTTGATTTTAGCTAGTGTTTCACTTATTTTAGCTTCAACAACTATGTTTCAGCTATAATATTTAGAACTCAACAGGCACTTTTGCAGAAATGGTTATTTCTGTAGTTATTTGTTTATACTCAGGTGCTTTTTTAACCCCACATTCAAGTGAAATATTTTTTCTTTGTTTTCTCCACTGCTTTTTCAAACTTTGTTGCTCAATAATAACATCATCCAAGTTCTTTTTATATGATATGGGAAATATGTTTTTTTTTATCTGGGATTTTGATATGTTGTGCAAACAGGAACCCAACTTTCTATTTCATTTAATAATTATTAACTGATGCTGTTCTTTAATTAAAATATGTCTGATCTTACAGAGGATGAAGAACATGGAAATTTTCCTTCAACCTTTATTTAGACAGGTTAATCCCATGGAACCTTGAGGACTCATTTACAAGACAGACCTGATTTCAACAAAGAAAGATGACAACAATGGACAACAGTGACAACAATAGTCAGTTATAAAAAGGCATACAGATTTTTTTAATACGAAAAAAAAGATGGCCAAAAAAGTAACAAAAACTTAATTGTAAGGCAAATGTAGAAAACTATAAACAGGAACATGTCTGCGTTGGTCCTTGCTAGAAGTCCAACAGATTCTTAAAGCCACTTAGAGAGGTCAAGGTCGAGAGCTTCAAGTCTTTTTGCAAGATATTCCAGGAAACAGGAGCGGAGTAGGAGAAGGCCCTTTTGCCGAGTTCAGTCCGCACTGAGGGAACATTGCAGGTAATAATGTCCTGAGAGTGCACGCTGTAGCTGCACTCACGCAGAGACATGTAGGAGGAGATGTATGAAGGCATCAGACCAAGAAGTGATTTAAAGATGAAAATGTACCAGTGAGAGAGTCTGCGTGAAGTTAATGATGTCCAGTTAACCAGTGAATACAGGGCGCAGTGGTGGGTACGATAATCACAGCCAGTTATGAATTTTATCAATATAATATATAAATATTATTAATGGGTAACACAGACGGGCAGCACGGTGGCGCAACTGGTAGAACTGCTGCCTCTCAGCGAGCAGGTCCTTGGTTTAAACCCCAGTCCAGGGGCCTTTCTGGGTGGAGTTTGCGTGTTCTCTCTGTGCATGCGTGGGTTTTCTCCGGGTACTCCAGTTTCCTCCCACAGACCAAAAACATGCATGTTAGTCTGATTGGTAACTCTAAATTGTCCCTAGGTGTGAGTGAGAGCGTGAATGGTTGTTTGTCTTGTTTGTCTCTATGTGTCCCTGTGATGGACTTGTGACCCGTCCAGGGTGTACCCCGCCCCTCGCACAGTGATTGCTGGACATGAGCACCAGCGACCCCCGTGACCCAAACTGGAATAAACGGGTAAAGATAATGGATGGATGGATGGGTAACTCAGACATGTTTTTTGCTTTTGCTTTTGTATTTTTAAGGCTTTTTCTTGGCTCTTTGTGTGCATCATGATAATACCTTGAAGTGATATGTATACACACACACACACACACACACACACACACACACACACACACA
>NC_056498.1:18927780-18952048 GCF_014905685.2 Nematolebias whitei
TTAGAGTGGTGTCAAAGTGCCGAACAGACAGTTATTTTGTATGGTGTATTCATAAAATTGTTCAAACCAGGGGAATTCAGGATTATAAAAAGACAATGAAAAACAACTAGCATAACAGGGAAGGAGATATTTTTTACCACTGACCTTTATGGTGAGTTATTTTTCCGTGTTCTATATATGTTAGATTTTTGTTTACCAGAATCTCAATTTAACCACCTGTTTTCTTTGAAAGTGCATTAAGGTAATAGCTGTCAAACCTCAGTTCATGCATTGCAAAGAGGACCAACACTGAATTCAAAAGTGCAATGCATTAATCACTGTGGAAATATTGCAGAGGCAGTCCTCACAGTCTAAAAATCAGTGTGGAAACCACTGGATTCTATTTACTGTGGAGACCCTGTAATTTATATGGAATTTATATCCCATTATATACAATGGGATTTACCTGTCTAAATACAGGTTGAATGAATTTGACAAACCTTAAAATCGGGGTATTTGTATTAGATGTGCCCTCTGTGATGTATGTTTTTGTCAGATGCAATAAAGGTGAACCGTCTACAAAATATGATGGATTACAGAATGACAGCTCTGATTACTTGTACTGGACATGACGAGAGTGTTTTTACATGATGCTACTGACAAGAGTCATATTCCTATTTTTGTTTTCATATTGTGTACAGTTCGGTGATAATTGGTGTCTTTATAACGAGGAAAAAAAGACTACCAGTGGAAGTACTGATAAGTTGGCAGCAGCATCTGGTCATTTTAGGAGAATAATATACTGATATATTACTGTAGGTTAATCTACTAAAGTGCAGCAACTATTATGTTAAATACATTTTAGGCATATTTAAATTCTTATTTCTGGTTGTTGTTTTTTTTTGCTTTTTTTCACCTCTTTCACTGCCTTACCAACACTGCAGGAAAAATAAATAAATAATGGATTTAACATCTTCAGCTGCTTTAAAACCCCAAGAATATACTGATATATTAAAGTAATTCAAATGTGGCAGAAATGGAGAGTGCTCTTTTTTAGTGTCTTTGGTAGAAATTTTATTTTACATCACCACCTTCATTGCATTAATACCAGATATAAAGAATAAAAATGAAAGTAAATTTAGCAATACCAGCTTTTCATTATAGGGGATTAGGAATAAACAGATATAACACTGAAATAATTTGCTAAACTAAATGCAGCAGACATGCTGTTGGTTTCTGTTTGGCTAGAACCCAAAATATGTAAGGTCCCTTTTTACTTTTCCAGCTAAATATAGCTTTAAAAAGGTTCTGGTTCCTCATAACCAAGACCATAAAAACCTCCTACAACAAAGGTCAGACAACCAAGCCAAGGACCAGTACTGATCCACTGAAAGCAGCCTGCACAAAAATGCTAAAAATAAATTGAGTATTCTATGAAAGTATTTTAAATTATTTTGTCTCCAGGATGGATCTAGGTTTGTGTGTATATTTAAAAAAAAATGCTACTGAAGGAAGTACATAAAAGACATCAAGAAAGTTGTCTAATCCATATATCCATCCATATATCCATCCATATATATATATATATATATATATATATATATATATATATATATATATATATATATATATTCAATTCAACCTTTATTTATACAGGTTAGTCTCTTTGAGTTATGAGGACTCATTTACAAGAGAGACCTGTTTTAAAAAAAAAGAACACAGATGAGGTACAGACGACAATAGACAATCATATAAAAAACATTTAAAATGAAAAGTAAATAAAAGAAATGGTATAAAAATTAAACAAAACAGCTACATCGTAAAGTGGTGTAAAATGCTAAAACCAGGAACATGTCTGCATTGTTTTTTGTCATGAACTGTGCAGTTGTTTAAAGTCCCTTAGAGAGGTCAAAGTCGACAACTTCAGATATTTTTGCAAGATATTCCAGGAAACAGGAGCAGAGTAGGAGAAGGCCCTTTTGCCAAGTTCAGTCTGCACTGAATGAACTCTGCAGGTAATAATGTCCTGAGAGTGCACGCTGTAACTGCACTGACGAAGTGACATGTAGTAGGAGATATAAAATGGCAACAAACCAAGAAATTAATTAAATATGAGAATGTACCAGTGAAAGAGTCTACATGATGTGAATGATGACCAGTTAACCAGTGAATAAAGGGTGCAGTGGTGGTTATGGTTGTTACCGCCAGTTTATGAATCTTAGCGCACCATGATAGACAGCATCCAACATCTGCAGGGTGCTTGTAGGAGAGTTCATGTAAATAATGTCATATATATTATTTATTTATTTATTTTTTCTCTGTCCTCCGGTGGAACCAGACGTATCTCCCAGTCTCCCCCTCACCCCCCACCCGCTTCCCTGCTGCAGTCTTTTTGTCCTGTGAACCCTTAAAAAGCCTCTTTTTTTTCTGCATACCTCTTAATTCGAAGGATTAGTTGGTCTCTCAACAAAATTGATCAACTTCTCCTGACAGGAGTCAGGGCATAAGGAGGACCCTCTTACCTCGAAGGAAACAAATTGCATTCATGATGACAACTGGTTATTTTGCTGTTTGATTGGTGAGTTCTGAATTGTCTATAAATTTGTGTGGATGTGTTGAAACTCGACAGCACTCAGACTGAATTTGTGGAGCTGCAGCAGGGAGCTGGAGCAGCTGTTATCAGGACTGCGGACTTTATTGCAGCACACATGAAGGGAAAATAATCTTGGAGAAGTTGTAAGCTTGACTTTGGAGTAAAGGATCAATTCGGCTATTTTGGAGTTCCATCAGAGGAATATATACCAGCGAGACTTTAATTAGGCAGAAACAACAATTTCACGAGTTCTGCCTGACCCAAACTGTGGCCTTGATGCCGGACTTATCTCAACTCCTCCTGGAATGTTTTGAAAACAACAAAGATGCTTTGACTGTTTCCTCACCCCTCCCTTCCCCAAGGCCGTGGACGTGTGACAGAACCTCATCTGAGCTGATGATGAATGTCGCCTCTTATCTGTACAATGGCTGGGGGTGGGGCGCTTTGGACTATGCTACGACTTTCCCTTAAAAATTCAATGTTTTCACCGGTCTATATGTACATGTATAACATCTATTTATGTTGCTTTGCTGTTGTAGTTTTTTTGATGCCTCAAATCGTGTCCTGTCTAGGACATGACATGAGAGATCTTTTTTTATACTGTCTCCTCATGTTTTCTTCCCTTTTCTCATCTAAGCAAAATATTATTCTGAATAAGAATAAGAAAAGGCCGCGCTTTCTATAGTAGCAGCTTCGTGCACTCCGCCCATCTTTCGGATGAATGTACGTACATGTTCGCGTTGTATCTCGGTGCAATGCCAATAAAGTTTATTCTGATTCTGATTCTTCTGATTCTGATATGTCAATGTCAATATATAAAGACAACATTCTTTTTTTCATATGTTCAACCTTTATTTAGAAGATAAATCACATTGAGCCTCTGAGACTCATTTACATGTGAGATCTGTTTAGACAGACAAAAAGTAGTGAAAATGAACACGTAGGAAATTGGGGCAAAAAAAATTCCTATCAAACTCTTTCTGAGAATAACTGATAACATAATAATTTTATTGTTTAAACTGCTCGCTCGGTTTGAACAAAACAAAATACACTGATAAATGATGTGATTTGTTGTCATCACAAAACAAAAACTATTCCATGTATAAATAACTAAATACATCAACCTGTTCTCTTAAGCTTATATTAATAACTTATCTTGAAAAAATATGTGACAAAAAAATTCTAAACATCTTTTCTTGACTTTCATAAATAATGCAGGTGAAATTATAGATGACGTTTTATTTTCCAGTCAAGGACAATTGTGTTGTTCCAGTCCTAAAAACATTTCCTCCCACATTATATTACTTTAATATCAAAGGACAATCTCTTGTTTTACAGATGTTGTCCCCTTCCTTTATGTCCTTTGTGGTAAATAACACAATTTCAAAGCCATTTTACGGTTCATGCCATAGTAAATTGTTTGCCATGATTTAATGAAATGCACCCCTCTACCTCAGATTTAATGCTCTAAAAAGGAAGATGCTATAAAAAAAAAAGAAATAAAGCACCAGGGATAGGTGGAAAGATCATTGTGTTCATACCTTTTATAATGGACTCAAAGGCACATGTACTCCGTAAATCCCGACAGTCAGAAGTTTATCCTCAGAGCCACTTTGCAGCAGACTCACAGTGATAATAAATCTGCCGATTTTACTTCTTTTCTTCTTAAGAAGAACCTAAGTAGTTCCTCTTCCTGGACGTTTGCTTTTAAACGTGTACCATGTTTTATACCCTTGGCCAAGACATTGACCCCCTTGGCTGCCCTCAATATGCCCAATATATTGAATGAGTAGTGTAAAGTGCTGGATATAGAAAACTGTGTGTGTATGTGCACACGCACAAGTGTCTTTGTAGACCTTGGAGAGGCTAAGAAGGCACCATATTCTGTAAGTGTGGACCATTTACCATTTATCCATTCTTGTAAATCTGTACCTAAAGCAATTCAAGGTGCGAATGGCTGTATAACAGTCTGTGAAAAGGTGCCATGGTTCCATTGTAAGTGTTTAATAAGTGATGCCAAAAGCCATCACCTAAGTGTGAAGAGCACATCTTTCAGTCCTGTGTCCGTACTGTCCAGACTGTGGACATTTCTGTCCACAGTCCAGTTCAAGTGGACACAGCCGTCTGATCCTGTTAGTTTGTCCTGCATTGCGCTGTACTTCAAAAAAAATATTCCCATTCCACTAATGAATTCCACCTGTTGTTGCACTGAACTGTATTTTTAGCATTGCTCCATTAAAATGTGCCATGCACAGCTTAAAAAGACAGCTTGTTGTCTTCCATCTCCTCTCTTGTAATAAATAAACATATTTTCTTCTTGAATGGCTTGTAGCTGATCCTCTTATGGGAATTTAGTGCCGTTTATGATTCCTTTGTTAAAAAGAATGCTTAATGGTTTTATAGATATTCAATTCAATTCAATTCAAAAATACTTTATTAATCCCAAAGGGAAATTATTTGTTGTTGTAACTCGTGATCCTCATTTCATTAAGAGATGTTATAGATGCTGATGGCTGTAGGCAGGAAGGATCTCTTGTAAAGATCCATCCCACAGTGGATCCTAAGAAATTGGCAGTCTTGTGCCATTGGCTGTAACGTGTTCCTTCTCCTTTAATTTGTTACAATCTTGTATTAAATGTAGATATACAGTAGTTCCAATTTAGTCATCGAGTTGAAGTTTAAAATAAGGCCCCAAAATGAACTGATTCACTAAACAAACTATTTTCTTTTCAAAATTTTTCACACAAAACTGTTCCAAGAGTAATTAACTCGGGTGCAACACAAAACTTCAATAACTAAATCAAAATCAAAGTCTGTCTGTAACCAATCCATTTAATAATACAAAAACTAAGAAAGATTGTGTCAGAAATCATTCATTTAGATTGGCTTTTCATGAGATTATGGATTAATGATTTGGTTAAAACTCACAAAACAAGCACTCTTATTACTATTCTGCCATTATCTTTTCATTTCATCATGCTTTTCAATTTGCATCCCATTCAGGCAGCTTTAGAAAAATCTGCACAAAAAAACACATTAAAGTGTGCTGTGACTTTTTGAAGCAATATATTCTACAGTGTAAAATATATATATATATATTTTTTAATTCAAAGATTTTTACATACCAGCAATGTGAATTTGGTGAAAACATTGAAAAAAAAAACTATTAATTTGAAAATCTATAGCTCAAGTATACTTCCTAGTAGAAATATTGATCAAAAGTTAAGCTGATTGTTGAAAACTGGACTTTACAAGAATACAAGCACTGTGACATTTTTCTTGGTTTCACACAACCAGTCAGCTTTAGAGATTTCCCAACAGAGTTTAGCATAGAGTGGGATGATGTCACAGATTTAACCGTTGAGCTGTTAAAGCTTTCCAAAGTTTTGCAAGCTCCTCTTTTGCCAACATTGCATTTCTTCTATAGTTTATATATCCAAATGTCAGCCTTTGTGTCTTCGTTACCCAGTGTGCCTTTCACTGCTTCAATGGTTTCTCTTATATCGCCATGGAGGATAGAGTGCACTCTTCCAAATGCCCATAAACACCCGTGATATCTGAGCACAGCGATTTCTTTTCAAAACGGCAAGCAAAGAGTTTTTGTAACTTGTATTTTCAACTTAAAACATTGTAAACGCTAAAATGTGTACGTCATTTACACGTCAGCCACGTAGAAAACAAATGTTTTTGTCTCACTGGCTGTTTGAAGCTTAAGCGAGTCACAATTTAATTTCACAGGTCACCAACCCCTCACAAAGTCACACTTTTTTTTTTTTTTTGATTCATTGAAACTAAATAGAGCACAACTGATGAGGACAGTTACCTTGCAGCACGAAGAGTTTGACTCTCAGCTAAAGCCTTTCTGTGTGGTGTTTGAACATTACCAGATATTTATTTTTTCCATGCATGTACTCCTATTTCCTCCCACATCTAAAAATGGGCTGGTTGGGTTTACTGGGGACTCTAAATTGCCCTCAGGAGGGAGTGTGAGCATGCATAGAGGTTCATCGCTATGTGGCCCTTTGATGGGCATTGATCTGTCCAGGGTGTACACTCATTGATCCCTGGAGAAAAGCACCAGCTTCTCGTGACCCTGAACAGAATTAAACTGCTATAGAAAATGGATGAACATGGTATTATTTGTCCTTAAAGGATTTGCAAGGCCACCTGCTTGTGAATCCTTTAAGAAGTACATGTAAACATTGGTAAAGCTGGACTTTGTTTCCTCCTGAAGTATGTTGCAAATAAAAATGTATTGATTCTCGCTTACATTGACCAGATTGTTTCAGCAGATTTGTGCAGATGTCCCACTGGAGGGTCCCTGCTTGGACCCCATTTGACATTTTTCTAACCCTGAACTCCAGTCAGCACATCGTGTTTAATTCAGTAGCTTCTTCAGCTCGTTTGGTCTCATCGTATAGAGTGGTGGCTTGCTGACAAGACCGTTTTAATCCAAAATGAATGCTTACATGTGTAAGCATTCAAGCTTTATTGCTACAATTCAATTTAGTCTATGATTTATTTATTTATTTATTTAATTAGTTTTTACATCCCACTGCTTAAAACAACAAACAATGGCATTAGAGAACGAGATACAGGTTTTTGGTTACTATGGAAAAAATCCTAAAGAGTATATTTAAAAGTATACAGTTTTCTAATTTTCAGTTGTATTTTGTTGTTTTGACTTTGAAAAAAACACAATTAAAGTTGATGCAGCTCATTGCAGAACCACAATCATGGATGAATAATGAAACATTTTAAATTGTAAATGGACTGTACTTTTAAAGCGCCTTTCTATCTTATCAAGATACTCAAAGCTCTTAGCAACGCAATCTGTGTCCTCATGTAGCCATTCATACAGCACTCTACTAGATCTGTACAAAGATTAATCAGTGCTTTAAATTGCATTATATCTGAGACAATGAGGGGTTCAGTGTAGAACTGTCATTTCTAACCCCAACCTGGAGCCCGGCCCTGCCCTACCCAGATTAGGGCTGGACCGGTCCATAATAATGTGCTTAATGTGCGGGCTAGTTCAGTGTCAGGCTTTTGATTGCATCAGCGGACGCATGATGATCCAATTATATGGCTATGTGGCTTGCCATACTTTCACCAGCCGCATGCAGCCATTTCACTGCACACTGACCGGCCTTCAGATGGACTGCTGCCAGCTTTCCATCAGCTCAAAAGAACGTTCATTCAGCTGCCGCTGCTTTCAGCAGACGTGCGCGGCCAATGACCCAAACAGGTGAGATCACAAAATAGCTGACATGTCAGAGTAGGGTAGAGTTGCATTCGGGTCCAAAAAATCCGACCCGGCCCCAGTCTGGAACGATCATTTCCGAACCCCACCCGATCCGACGAATTAACAGTAGTTACAGGTCTGAACCCAAAAAAACCCTGACATTTGACTGCTTATATAGTTATTAACAGTCGGCGGACGTGTAATTATTGATAATTTGTCGGATCTGTTGGGGTTTGCAAATGATGGCCACGGGCTGGGGATGGGTCGAGTCGGATTTTTTTTTACCCAAATGCAACTCTAGTTCAATGTCTTGCCCAGGAACACTTCAGCATGTGACTGCTGGTGGAATCAAACCCCCAACTCTTACATTGGAGGACAACTCTCTAACCATTCATCCAGAGCCAACCCTTAACCCTTTTACATGTTAAAGCAATATTTCTGATCTATTGGAGTGGGCTGCTGTGGAGCTGGTTTTAACAAGTAATACTTCTTGTAAATAAATATCTGAACATCCTTAGTTTAGAAAAAAATTGTTTACATCTAAACAGACCGGCAAGCTGATAGCTAGTCACCATCTAGTACTCCTTTGGTCATTTATACACAGTAAGTCTAGCCCTCAGTTTCCATGTACTGCTGACAGGTCATAATGTTTTGCATTTTGTTATTGGTTTCCTGTTGGTGATGTTGTCTGCTGATATTTATTACTGATGTCCAGGCTTTTCGTAACAAAATTTGTCATATTTGCCTTGTAAAATGGACTTGTAATTTTTCTGTTAGCTAAAGTCGATTGACAGTGGCGGACGTCTAAAATTGGGTCTACTCTGAACATTAAGGAGTTGTAGATTGTTATCCATTGTTGTCATCACTCTTTGTTGAGAAATCAGGTCTCTCTTGTAGATGAGTTCCTGAGGCTCAATGGGATAAACCTGTCTAAATAAAGGTTGAATGAATAAACATCTATTTAATAAGTATTTTGCTAACAAACAGTTGTTAAAATTGTTTAAATACATCTGTCTGTCTGTCTATATATCTATCTATATCTATCTATATATATATATATATATATATATATATATATATATATATATATATCTACTTTGTATCTATCTATCTATTTATCCATCCATCCATCCATCCATCCATTAGCTTTACTTGCTTCTTCCTTTTCGGGTCACTGGTGCCCATATCCAGCAGTCACTGTGCGAGAGGTGGGGTACACCCAGGACAGGCCTCCAGTCCATCACAGGGACACATAGAGACAAACGAGACAAACAACCATTCACTCTCTCACTCACACCTAGGGACAATTTAGAGTTAGCACTCAGTCTAACACGCATGTTTTTGGTATGTGGGACGAAACTGGAGAACCTGGAGAAAACCCACAAATGCACAAAGAGAACATGCAAACTCCACCCATTAAGCCCTCGGCTGGGATTTGATCAGCAACCTTCTTCCAGAGAGGCAGCAGCTCTACCAACTGAGCCTTTGTGCCGACAGCAGTCTCAGCCGAATAAAATACAGGTTTAAGATTTAACTATTTATAACATTTCAACAGAAAACTACTCCAAAAGATCTAAATGATCCTTTTAATTTTGCACAGGAGAGCTTTTGATAAACAGTCCTGGTAGAAATACAGAACAACATACATCTTAGAAGACTGGAATTTAAGTCATGGTAGTGAATGTTAATTTAATCCAGCCACATGTATTTTGGAGATACTGATATTAATTTCTGACATGATTAAAAGGGGATTGTGACAGATAATACATGAGCCAGAGTAATAAAAAAAGACAAATGTAAATCGCTTGACTCACGCTGTGACAGTGATTATGGCTAAATTTAATGGAACATTTGTGCTTGGAGCAATGTATTCAGATACGGTTAATTAGAGTTGACTTCTGACCCTTTCTTTCACATTTCTTTAACAGCTGCACACTTTTTATCCTCCCCACAGGTATTAAAAAAGTGTCAGGATTTTTTTCAGGCCACTAAGCAGCCATTGTGCCTATCAAGCTAATGAATTTTGTCCAGTTCAAGCAAAAGTCAATTTAATTCTCTCTCAGTCGGTCTCAGCCAGAATGCATCCTCCTGTGTTTTCAGTAGTTTCTGTACATCAGCTGCTTTGTTTTCCCAGATGGCACATTAGTTTAGAGACGAGGTAGAGTGGAGAAAAATGTTATTACTTGTGACATAAACTGTTCACCCTGCGGAGCTGTGACCTAAAACAGTAACTCTTCACTAGACTTGAGGGTATATCGCAGCGGAACCAGCTCTAGCCTTGGATCTCTCTGTGAAAGACATTTAACGAGTTCCTGTGGATTTGTTGCAGATGGTTGTAAAAACATCCATTCTGATAAAGTTATTGTGTAAAATGTCAATAAAAAAAAGCAGAATGCAATGATTTGCAATACTCATAAACCCTTATTTTATTCACAATGTAACATGATAAACAGATCAGATTTTTATCCATCCATCCATTATCTTTACCCGCTTCTTCCTTTTCGGATCGCAGGGGTCACTGGTGTCCATGTCCAGCAGTCACTGTGTGAGAGATGCCTGGAATGGTCTTCAGTCCATCACAGGGATACATGGCGATTATGTCGCGGCTGTGGCTGAGTGGTTAGCACAGTCGTCCTCCAATGCATAAATTGGGGGTTTGATTCCACCAGCAGTTGCATACCGAAGTGTCCCTGGGCAAGACACTGAACTCCCAATTGCCTCCGATGTTTGTCCCATCGGTGTATGAATGTGATGAATCACTGATTATTCTTTATGTAGATCTAGTAGAGTGCTGTATGAATGGGTAAATGAGGGCATGGATTGTAATGTAAAGAGCTTTGAGTATCTCAATAGGATAGAAAGACACTATCTAAGTACAGTCCATTTATACAGAGACAAATGAGACAAACATCCATTCACTCTCTCACTCACACCTAGGGACAATTTAAAGGAACCAATCCAGTCAGTCTAACATGCATGCTTTTAGTCTGTGGGAGGAAACTGGAGTACCTGGAGAAAAGCCACGCATGCATAGAGAGAACATGCAAACTCCACCCAGAAAGGTCTCCTGCTGGGATTCGCTCCAGCGACCTTCTTGCAAAGAGGTGACATCTCTACGAACTTTGCCACCGTGCCAACCCAGATCAAATGTTGAAACTAAGAAATTGTTCCACGGGCGTCTGTGGTTTCCCCCCCCCAAAAAAAATCAAATTTTGATTACAGAAGAGCTTTGATGATACAATTAAATGTAGATGATGGGATTTTCAAAGTTTTCCAGATTTTATGCTGAGGAACAGTTTTTTTGCAGAGTGGTGAACCCCTGCCCATCTTTACTTCTGGGAGATTCAGCCTCTCTAAAATGCGCTTTTTATACACATTCCTTTTACTGAACTGTTGGCAAGTAATCAACGTAGTTGCAAGACGTTCCTCCAGCTGTTTCTTATTCACATCACTTACTTTTACAGCCTTTTGTTGCCTCTGTCTCAACTTGTTTTTAGACATGTTACTTACTGGTACCCCATGAACCAGAAGGAAGAAGCAGTTAAAGATAATGAATCGCTGGATTATGTGGCTGGTAACAAATTCAAAATGACCTTTTCTGTACAGTTACTTGGTTTAAACATTTGTTATGCTTACAATGTTCCATTATGAACAAATGAGCGTTTGTGAGATTTGCAGATCTCAGTGTTAATAAAGAAAAATACCACATTTGTTAACATGGAGGGAGCAGGATTAATAATTTGTACTGGAACTAGTCAATAGGAACGCTGGTCCTCTTTAGGTGTCAACTTTCATGTTTCATTCTGAGATCTAGCCACAGTAAAGACACTCTTTAGTTTAGCTTAAGTAACTTTCTTATAGATATTGCATTTTGCTTGTTTTGCATGAACATCCTCTCTCACTGAGTGAGTGAGCGAGAGGTCTGCTTGGTCAGAAATTCAGCTTTAACCAACAAATACATCAATCTTTCCTTTTGTCATTTGGTAAGTGAGTTGGTTTAGTACAAGGAATGCAATGTCTTGCATTGTTTGGACAGACACTGCTTACGAGCACGCACAGTGACTCGACTGCACAGAAATATAAAATAAGCTTGTTTCAAACATTAATGCAAACTACAGTTTTGCATTCATCCTAAGCCCCTTTGGCAATCTAATTATCTGTATCTAAGTCTCTATTTTAGACTCGTCCACGTTGTTGTGCTTATTCAATGACCCAAGTCATTATGATCAAATAATAAAGCATAAATTCTGCCTGGTTTCTTGTTGCAACTTGTAAATTTAATGCAGACAAGTAGGCTGTCCCTTGTGCTTTTGATGTTCTCTAATTAATTAGTTTCATCAGCCTCTCTATGCAACATCTTAAACCCTAATAGTCTGCTAACTTTGATGGGATCCACTCAGTGAGACCTTCAGATCACACTCAGTGTAATGAGATAGCTGCTTTGAAAGCCAGCAGGACCCTCAAATCCAATTTCAATGAAAATGGCCACAATTTCTAAATTTCCATCAGCTTATAGTAAACTTAAGCAAGCTTATAGTCCATACTGCATATTGAGCTCTCACTGGTTATTTTATTTTATTTTTTCAGACTATGCCTGGCCTCTACCCAGCGCCCTGTGCCCGATCTGGATCTACCTGGATGTGTTGTTCTCCACGGCCTCCATCATGCACCTGTGTGCCATCTCTCTGGATCGATACGTAGCTATTCGCAACCCCATCGAGCACAGCCGCTTTAACTCCAGAACCAAAGCAATGATGAAGATCGCTGCTGTCTGGACCATATCCATAGGTCAGCACATATTTATATTTGACATTTACTGTGTCAAAAACTCACTCTGCACACTTATGCACAGATTAAAGTCCTCCATTGATGCAATGGATTTCCGTAATTTTGAATGTGGACAAGACGATTTCTGTAATGGAGGGGGTACGTTTGTTTTGTTGTGGTCTTGTTAACGCCATCCAATCTGATGATGATATGGGGATTAAACTGGTGCTTCTTTCAACAAATAAAGAGAACCACAGTCAAAGTTTTACCCAATCAGAACAGAGTAGGGTGGGTGTTGCTGTCTGGTTCATGGCAGGTGTGTGTAGTGTTCCTAACAAAGACAGACAGCAGGTGAGAGCACCAATAAGCATTTCCTTTACTATTTACCATTGAGGACACCTCGCTACCCTAATGGAACCGCCCAACACCATTGTAGGTGATTACATGTCATTAGTTAAAAGTCTACATATTGTATGTGTTCACACGTGACCAGTTCACTGCAGCTGGGGAAGATATCAGAACTGATACACCATCACCACCACCTCTGCGTGAGCATCCTCCTGGTCCTCGAGGCAGAGAGAGTGCCACTGCAGGAGCTCACTCAGCCTGTTTGTGTCTCTCATGGTGAGAGAGGCTGTCTGCAGCTTTAGTTCTTTTAATTAAATAATAATGCTAAAAGACAAAAATGTATTCGCCCCAGATTATAACAAAGGTATACGTCTTCATTTAACTTAATCTTTCCTCGAAGTCACAAAGCTCTCTCTGTGAGAGAGTCAGTTTCAGGTGTTTGTAGTTTATCATAAATATCTGCTTATTTAAAGTCTAAACGGTATTATAGCAATAACAAGATATTTTGGCTTTTTGGATGTGCAAAACTTGCTCTTATTTAGCGGTTGATGATGCACAGGTAACCTCCAGGTGTAGACAAATTTCCAGTCAGAACATCTTTTTTCTTCTTTAATCCCTGTATGCAAGTTTAAAGAGTCTAAACCAGTGCGCCAGTTTTCTTCACTCAGTCATACCTTGGTAGTTACTCTTTGCAGAATGAAGGAAATAAACTGCAGGACAAGTGATATAATTTATCTTAAATGCCAGAAAAGCAGCTCCCCCTAAAATTAAATACCATAAATGCTGGTAAAATTGTGTCGTCTCTGTTGCCGAATTGAAGGGAAATATGCATCAATAACAATGAATTATCATTAAGTTTTAGGAGAGCTGTGCAATGTAATGTGATTTGTTATTTTTAAAAAAAAAAACTAGAAAAGCAGTGTCTCAGAAAGAATTATTGTAACTATGGCTAAAGCTGCACTGTCTTAAAAAATTACAGTGACTTGTAGGAAAACTGTGCAGCCTAAAATAAATGACAGAAAATGGTCAAAAACCTGTGATGCCAAACATTAATTTAAAAACATGTTAGAAAAGCTGCACAGTTTATTACTGTAAATGTTAGAAATGCTGTGCTGCCTGAAATAAATGACTGTGAATACAGGAAAGATTAGCAAAATTTGGAAATATTTGAAATAACCAAATAATGTATTGATATTTAACAATAAGGCCGGGTGCAAATACATTTTCATTTTGTCTGGATCCGAACCGGAGTTAACCATTTGTGGATCTATTCTAAACCAATAATGAGTAAATTAGTATTTAGTAAATTAAGACTTGTCAAGAAGCTAATGCAGCAGATTAAACAGAATCAATAACAAATGCATTTGCATGATTGCTGTCTGGAAGTGGAAGGGTATTGATTTTGGAGACGTTCTGTCCAACACTGTCACAGTAGGAAACTATTTTTTTCTGTATGTCAGGACACATCAGCCAATTAAAAAAACTAACAGTGTGGAGTTCCTCTGAGACCTGAGAAAGGCGTATAGGTTCATCTCATGGAACCATAAATCATTGTTTAGAAAGGTGTATAGCCAGAAAAATAGTTTGAAAACACTTTTCTGCCTCTTTGCTGATATAACAGGTTGAATGTCATTTGAACCAATCTGATAACTTTTTTCATGAAACACTCCAAACATCCAGCCTTAATTAGAGCCCAAGTGCTGCAAAGCAGCAGAAGGCCATGTTGTATTTGAACTGATTATTATTATATTATTTTATTGTCTCCCAACAGTTATAGTTTTAGTGGACCGAGCATAATAAAATTAACCATTTATGTAGAACTAGCATAAATATGGGTAACGCAAAAATACAGCTATATAGGCAAGGCAAGTTGGCTCACTAGTGCCATCTTGGGGATGAGATGGGGTAGAGGTAGGGCAGCCATTTCGAGACCCGAAAGTCCTTAGTTCGATCCCCAGTCATTCTCACATATCGTGGTGTCTCTGAGCAGGAAACCTAATTCCTAATTGCTCCCCGAGCACTTACATAGCTGCCCACTGCTCCACCTGGGTGTATCCCAAGTGTGTTGGGTTGAACCAATTTCACCATTGTATGGGAACATGCAGTTATGACAACACATAGCACTTTTATTTTTTTGTTTATTTATTTTGATTGTGCCACCTACAAATACTTTAATTTGCGCATACAAAATTTAGTACATTGATCCCTCACTGCAGATCTACAAAAAAGTCTCTTGGCACCATACTGTAAATTTTACATTGCGCCACCTAGAGGCAATTAAAAATACATTATTTTGTTTGGAAAAATCTCCCACTAACTGTTTGTCCCATCAAACTTGTTAAGGAAGTGTTGACCTTTTGAATGGACAACAAAATAGTTTGTTGCCAGCAACAAGCAATTGGTGCAGCTGGGGCATAATGGTGAACTTGGAGGCGTCGCCATTGGGGCATAAATGGCCATAAGTCACATACAGGTTATATGTTGTCCCAGCTGGTTTTAACGTCCACGTATTATTTTTTCTTACCTTGACACAATGATGTAGCTGTACCATAGTTATGTTTAGGCACCATATTGTGTTGACAAATACTACACGTATTTTAAAATTACGTATTTTATGTGGGATAAAATTATTTTGCTTCTAATTCAACCAGAATGGCCAGAACAGTTTGTTGAAGAGGTAGCATTAATATTATGAAGTTCTGGCTAATGTTACCATAGCAACCAGCTAATTTTGTGAGAAAAAAAAAACACCTTCTTGAAGCAAAGCCAGGGATGATTAAATGCTTGTTAACGGTGCCAAACAGTGCCACTATGACCAGTTTCACTCAGAAAAAAGTACTTGCTCCCTAAAACCCTTTAGAAATCTTTGGAAATGCAGGCTTCATCTTGTGCTGTATACACATGGATAACTTTCAGTAAATGTGAATCACCTGTAGACACAAAAAATATCTCCTGGACCTACAGGCTCCTTTCTTCAGGACGTTGGCCATTTTGGATCAAAACTGATTGCTAAATTTGACCTTTTTGTTCCATTCTTTCACGGCACATGGTTGCCGCCTCGGCATCTGACTCTGCAAACTATGATGTGCACTCAGCCCAGACCACCCAGTGCATGAGGGTCCTTTATTGCTGTTTGAAGTTTTAATTAGAAATGCGTTCCTATTCTTTAGAATTAATTTATTTAGCACCAAAATGTATTGTTTCTTGTAATTAGTAGCAGATACATTCAGTTTTGATATTACCATCAACTAGCTTTGAGCTGTTTTAACCCATAAAGTTGATTTTTAAAGAATTTGTCTGTTTTATTTGTTTGTTAATTTATCTATTTATTTATTGCACTTGGCTTTGAAAGTCTTTGAAAGTCAAGTCTGTTGAATAGTCTTTGTTCAGAAACAGAATTAGTTCTGTTGAGTTTCAAAGCAAAAACAAAACATATATAGCCACCTACCTAACTATATTATTGTCTGGAAAGTAACGTTTTGCTGTACGACTTTTACAATTAATACTTTCTAATCTTTACACGCTTTTTTTTTTTGCACTAAGATTAAACCTAATTCTGAAATTTGGATGTTGACATTTTTATTTATTTATTTAATTTATTTATTTTTTTATGTATATCCATCTATTCCCTAAAACAAACAAAATACACCTTACTCAAAGGCTACAAGTATTTACCTTATGGGAAAATAAGCGATTACAAGGGTGAATTACTTTTTTGGAGTGAGGTTTATTCTCAAGTGAAGGAGTTCCAGTATCTTGGGGTTTTGTTCAGGAGCGAGGGAGAATGGAGCCTGAGATCAACAGACAAATCGGTGCAACTTCCACAATATTGCGGTCTCTGTGTGTCTGTGTGTTGTTGTGAAGAACGGGCTGCGCCGCAAGGCGAAGCTCCCTGTGGGCCTCCATGCTGAAACTGCTGCCCCTACTACCTGACTCAAGAAGAGAAAGATAATGTTTGGAGGGATATAACATGTTTTTAACATTTAACTTGTGTTTCATATGATCTATCGTCCACAAGACGGAGCAATATTATTTTACACGTTTGTTTGTCTAAACTTCTATAAAAATATCTCAAAAAGCACTGAAGAGATTTTAATGGAACTTTCATAAAATAATAAATGGGCATGGCTTTACAAGTGAATAACTTTTGGAACCAACCCAATTCAAGATTGGTGCCACAGCTAACTGACATTGGAAGACATATAAAGGGCTATAGCCAAATTTACGTGTATTAAGCTAACATCAAATGTAGTAGCTGAGGCCCATACCCACCATATACTTTGAGTGCAACAGACCATTGCTTAAAACGTTAGTATTTAATAGTACAGACTGTTGGGAAAAATATCTCGTTAACAACTAATTAACTTTAGTAGTAGACACAATTTAAGTTGGCCATCACATTTACCAGCAATCGACCTTAGCCTATAGAAAGCAGCTACAACTGAGTGAATTTTACAGAAAGCAGATGGCTGACATTCATTTACAACACCCAAGCATGCCACATCACACAACATTTAATGAGATCGTATGACATTGAGTGTAGATATTTTCAAGGTTTAATCAAAATGACTACATCTCCATCTTTTCCTAACTTAATAAAGTTAATTGTAGTTTCTTAGCCTGGTTCTTTCAAGGAATGCTGGGCCTTTTACAACTAAAAACATGATTTCAACATGTGAAGTACGTGCAATGTTTTACTTAGCTTACAATACTTTAGACATGTGATGATTTGGAGTCTCTTTGGCAACTTGTTTTTCTATTTAATATGTTGGATTATTCCTTAAGGTTTGTCCCTTTCCTATTCAAAAAAGTTCAAGACAAAAACAACTGGACTTTATTTGTAACTGAAGACGTTTTGCTTCTCATCTGAGACGCTTTCTCAATTCAAAGAACAGGGAATGTGGGGTTCAAGTTATAAAGTTGAGGTAATGCATACATACACACATACATACATATGCAGATTGCCCTATCACACCTCACAGTAGACTCCCTTTCCTATTGTATAAAATGAAATGTTATTATTTGAGAAAAAACAACAATGCGTTGCTCTGTGAATGTGCCCATTAGTAAACCATAAAGCATCTTATCACCAGAAAATTGGTTGGTCCACTGTAGGTGTGTACTGCTTACTGGGGAAAACAGTTTGTTTGTGACTCCTCAGACTGATGAAGCCCTTCACATGCAGGACAAAACCTTTCTCAACCAAAAAAATAATAAATATACTGTCCAGATGACCTGACTGAACATTGTTGGATGCCCATAAGTGGTTGTATAAAATCTAAATTGCTCCGTTTGGGAAGTGAAATGGCAAGCAGCTGCTGGAGGGAAACAACCTTGTGGTTTCCAACTTTTGAAGGATGTTTCCACTGTGCCACCCAAGAATCCATTTGCTCCAACCTCCCTTGTGATATTTTCTGCTGAATAATCAAGTGAAGAAATCAATTTACTAAGTAGGTTTGTGTGCATGTGCACTTTCTCTAAGCAGAGTGTTTGGGGATCAGATGACTTTTAAAACTTTTCTCACAGCAGTCCTGCCTTCTCGCTAACCTCAGACCTCCCCTGATGTCAGTTTGTGCCCTTTTAAACCTTCTACGTCATAGCATACTTACATGAACACACTCATGCACACTTACAGACTGCCTGAGTGGATTATAGCATTCTCCGACCTTGCTGCAAATGAGTCTCTATGCAAACTCCTTACAGTATTTCATGAACCACCCTAAGGATGAATTATTGACACATAAACCACAATATTTCTCCAGAAGACTTTTACTGCTATTGAGGCTTATATGGAAACCCCCAGAAAACATAACACTATGCATGTTATAATTCAGATTTTGTGTTGCCAATACCATTATTTAAAGATAAGTATTATCCAATACCAAGCCTCAGTCTGATTATTGCATCGTTGTATTGTTTTAGGTACATTACAGTTGTTTATATCAGTGCCATCTTGTGCTTGATGCCTTAGTTCAATTCAACCTTTATTTATACAAGTTATTCAGCCACGAGGACTCATTTTTAAAGAGAGACCTGTTTTAAACAAAGAACAAAGATGACAACAGTAGACAATCGTAAAAAAAGCATATAAAATGAAAGGTAAATGGAATAAATTATATGAACAATTTAAAATAAAACAGCTACATTATTATAGTAATTCTTTGTTGCAGTAAAGAAAATCTTTGTTCATTTTTTTTTTTTTCCTGTTACAATGATTATCAACAAGCAAACAAAATACCAGGTAACAGGAAACATTTTTATACATCTTGGGAAGCTCTGTGTTGAGTCTGTTGTGCTGGGATGTATAGGATGTGATGTGACTTCAACAGTGAGACTTTCTCCTGCAACTATGGGCTGCTCATCCAAAGCAATAAGTTCAGTCACCCATTCAATAACTTTAAGACAATTACGAGAAAAAAAACAGTGCTTTTGTCACTTTTTTAAAGACCTCCAGTTGATGCAGCACATGGGTGGACAGTAAAAAGTCATTGTTTTGAAGCCTAGCTGTTGCCATCTTGCAGCTTGTTGTTGTCCAGAGTTTTCGAACTGTTCTCTCTTTGGAATTCAAAGATATCGCATCACAATGAATGGTCTTACAACTCCTGTACAGCAGCCATGCTGCACCCATACCTGCCAACATTTGGCAATGAAGGACACCTGTGCATGCCCCTCCCTCACCACCTTGGAAAATTTGGAGAGAAAAAAATTGCTCAAAACTATGCATTTCCCAGACATTTGAAGTGCATTTTACTGAATATCTAAGATTAAAAAAACAACAACATAAAATCAGTATGTCACATCATTATTGAAAAATGGAATACCGAACACTATATGCTGAGCTTTATCTATCATACTTGAAAATTCCCTTATTTTATCACTTTTTCACACTGAACACTGGTGAGTTTGTCTTAACTGCATCATATTGTACTTTTATTACAATTTTGTCCATTCTTTTTACACTATTTTCCCTTATATGACCTGCAGGCACACAGCCACGGCATTAACAGGGAAGCCAAGACAGCACTTGTGAAATGCCAAACATTTCCGTGTCCTAAAACGGGAAACGGGCTAAGTGAAAGTTCTAAAGTGGGAATGGCCCCTTAACCTGCTGGTAGGCCCCTGGGCTAAATGGTGCTGTAGGCCCTCCAAAAATCTTAGTCTTCCCTGACATAAAATTTTACCCAAAAAAATCACCATCTTCGGTCTGAACATACATTGAGAACACCAGCATATAATCCCAAAAGAACACTTTTAAAGGCAGAAGTAAAGAAAAAAAAAAAACAAATATGCAAGTTTATGTTATTTTATACCGAGTGTATAAGTATTTTTTAAATATCACCCTTTAGAATTTAACAACGTTACATTACTGCAAAGTCACTCTTTCAGTGACAAGCTTTAGTTTTATCACAAAGGGTCAACAGGCGCATTGTGCAGGTTGTTATGTCTGAAAATTACAAATTATGAACTTGTTGCTAAAAATAATAGAACATTAAAAATCACACAATTGGTAATAATATGGCAAAACAAAAATCAACTGAATCAATTAGAAAAATGTCAGTTATTTTTCATATTTTATCACTAAATTAATTACATTTAAGATTAAGTTTGGTTCCAAATATTAACAATTTTGCTCATCCAAATCCCCCAAACCGTTTTCAATGCTGTAACATGATGTAGGATTCAAATTTTCAGATTTTTATGATGAACACCTAATACACACTTTGAAAGAGAGAACAACAGAAGAAAAAAAATCTCAAGCTAAACGGAGATACACCGTTACTTCAGTTTTGTTCAAACAAACCTTCCTCTTTAAGTGCAATTATTGTTTTATTCCAAAAACTACAGCAATAAAAACAACAAATCAAACTGAGACAGATGCTCAAACAAGCTGTGCACGCTCCTGCAGTGGCGGATCAAAACTTTGGCGCCGGTCTCATTTTCTCCCAGTCTACACATGACACACCTGTTCATTGATGTTTCCACCCCAGCACCCCGGGTCACTGTTATAAGGTCACATGGATGAGGACTGGTAAATAATAATCTTTAACTGTCAAGCTGGAGTCAAAGAGCAAGATGAATATTTTTTTTTATTTTTTTTTTTACTTTATCCACACCAGAAATGATTATGGAAATTGATGAAGCAACTAATGGTGATGACAGGTCATGATTTATTAAAAAATTTTCACACCAAATGCTTTGCCACATCTGTCAAACAGCCTATACTAGCTACAAGATGAGATGCAACATGTCAATTAAGATTTAGACACTACATGCAATAGAATAGTGAATCCTTTTTGTGTAATGGTCTAATTTTATAAAATGTTGTGTCGGTAAATATAATGTATTGACAGTTTTATTTTTGATCCAATTTCCATCCATCCATCCATTATCTTTACCCGCTTCTTCCTTATTGGGTCACTGGTGTCCATATCCAACAGTCATTGTGCAAGAGGTGGGGGACACCCTGGACAGGTCTCCAGTCCATTGCAGGGACACATAGAGACAAACGAGTAAAACAACATTGTAGAATTGTGCCACTCGGAGTGGCTGCATGTTGGAGTAGCTCTGTTACTTTCATTCTGGGATATTGTTTTTGAAAACTTTAATTCCTCTTTTTTTCTGGATGTAAATCCCTTTTTCAGATGATTATTTACTCTGGTATTGGATGATGTGCAGCTGGAAGGACTTTTACTGAAACCTTGTTACTTTTGGTTATTTGTTATGATGGTAACCATGGCAACAAGGCGTTTTTTTTGTTTTTTTTTTTACAACCAGAAGCAGCTGATTAACATCTCAAAAGTTCAAATACCTCAACTACAGCCCCAAATTTCAAATGAGTTGAAAAGGAGGTGCCATGGACAAATTCCCGTCAACCTGGTGGCGGCGCTCAAGTACCTGACTGCCAAGATCCTGGAGTCAGGGTCACGGGGGTCGCTGGTGCCCATGTCCAGCAATCACTGTGCGAGGGGCGGGGTACACCCTGGACGGGTCGCAAGTCCATCACAGGGACACATAGAGACAAACGAGACAAACAACCATTCACTCTCTCACTCACACCTAGGAACAATTTAGAGTTACCAGTCAGCCTAACATGTATGTTTTTGGTCTGTGGGAGAAAACTGGAGTACCCAGAGAAAACCCACATATGCACAGAGAGAACATGCAAACTCCACCCAGAAAGGCCCCCGGCTGGGATGCAATCTTTCCAGAGACCTTCTCCCTGAGTGGCAGCAGCTCTACCAACCACGTCACCGTGCCACCCTGATCCATTTTCGTGAAAGCCAAAAACCAGCACATACATTTACTCTTACACTGCAGTGGAACAGAAACCAGTAGCACATATTTGAACTTAGAGAGCTGAGCAGTGCATTTAAAAGGATAAATAATTTTTTTTATAAACTTTTGTTTAGATACATTTAGTTTTGTACAGAAACCAAGAAAGGCAATGATTAGCAATATTTAATGATGTCTCAAAATTATTTATCACATTTTCTTGGGATAATTATGCTTGTTTTGTAGTGATAACTGTTTGGAAATATTGAGATGACAAGCTTTTTTTTGTATCTTATTTTAACCTAAAACATTAGCTAGAAATCGTTATAAAATTGTGTTGTGGGGTAACCTGCTTGCATGCACACACTCACACAGTTATATAATTTCTTCCCTTTCATGATGGTGGGCCACATTTAGTTGCAATGGTGGTTTTACCCAGAGAATACGAATGGAGGACAACAGACTCAAGCTCTTACTAATAAAGTAGTTTATTTCCAGTGAGGTGCTATATACAGTATACTATTGGTGATTGGGAAACTGGGAAACAGGAGTGCAGTGAGTGGTAGAATTGAGAGAAGGACAGAGGACTCCAGGTAGGTTACGTCCAGAGTTGGAGAGCGCAGGTGGAGCATGGAGGAAAGTGTTTGGATGGCGGCGGAGCAGCTGAAGGAGATCCACAAGGAGGTTACAGGAACCCAACGGTAGGTACAGGAGTCAAGGATTCGAGGAAGGTGACAAGGGACCCAGGACTGGAGGCCTACATAACTGAAACATCAAGGGAATGGTACCAACCATGTACTTTGTACAAGGGGTAAAAAGTAGCATTACCCCAATTTTATGCCATGGGTCATGGAAAACCACAAGTTAGAAACCCAAAGTGTTTACACCGACAGTGTTCTAGCTGTGGTCGGCTACTTTAGCACGCCACATTCAACGGCTGAGTACACAAATATTAGGTTTTAAAGGGTAAGAAACATGACCAAAGAATAAAGATCACAGCAATTGCAGCAATCTACTTTTCTTGGTTCATCTGAAAAAAGAAGGTGTTGAGTATTTTTTGTTGTAAGAGCAATAAAAGAGTGTATTGATTTTATATAGTCTAAAGTGATGAACATAAAGGATCAAGCGTGTGGACCATGAACACATCAGACATTTGCAATAATGTGGAGCTTCATAATCTTTCTTCAGTTTGTTTTTGAGCTTTTTTGTGATAAATATGTTCATATTGACTCCTAAATCTGAAGAGGTCTCTGTGTTCCTGCTGACCTTTTATTGAACCAGTGCCAAAACATTCAGTGGTGGCTGAGGTCTGAGTGGCTTACATCAATCGATGCTGATGGATTAACAATGAAACGTCCATTTGAGGGTTTATTAACTCACCACCGAAATATCAACTTTTATGTCTCTTTTAGACTATTTTTGAGCCACTTCTGTTTGATTTGTCGCTCTTGAGATCCGTAAGGCCTGAGGTGTTGGCTTTAAAACACAGTTCCAGACACAAAAGTCTCCTTGTTTGCAACAAACATTAAAAATCTAGCATGTGATGGGTTTGTTAGAACACAATCAATGTATTTTTTTGATCAGATTAGAGCCATGGAGATCTTGGAGGAGTGGTTATGCAGCCAGGCTTTACACAAAACAGGATAGTTCACCCTTTCAGAAATATTTGGAAAGAGGCAAAGCTCTAGTGTGGCCCTTAGCTACAAAATAAAGCAATACTGGTGAACAAGACCAAAAATATAGAAATTGTTCAAGAGTAGTACAAAATATTTTTTTTTTATTATTTTTATGTGACGTGTCTTTATGTTTCCTATTTTGTTGCTTAAATATCCATTTTTCCAGTTCCGTGGTACAGTAAGTGCATCTGAAGGGTCAAAAACATTAAAGTTATTACAAAAGATAAAGGGATACATGTATAGACTCTTAGTGGAAAAATATCTACTTGATCAGCCAACTAAGTAATCAGACAAATTTGAGCAGTTTCAGTTACTTTCCACCACTTGGCCTAAGTGCCTAACCTTTTTTGGGGGGGGTCCTCCTGTATATATATATATATATATATA
>NC_056498.1:18952448-18960174 GCF_014905685.2 Nematolebias whitei
GTCTTGAATGAAAAATACTCCATGTTTAAAAGTATAAAAATTGTATTAACACCATTAAAGAACAGGTCTTAATTATTTATGTTACAAAAATATTTCCATTGCATTAAAGAAACAAACTGAAGAAAATTAATAAACATGAGGGGGTCCCTGAATTGTTTTCTCCCCTGTAAGGGGTCCCTGAACTCAAAAACTTTGAGAACCCCTGCACTAAATCACACTGAAACTAGATTTGTCTTTGGCTCCTATCCTTAAATGTTTAAACAATCATATATTGCTGGGGTGTTTTTTTTTTCTTCTCAACATCTCATCTACTTTTGACTGAACAAAGACTGCAAGAGTAATCCTTCTTAGGGTAATCAGTTTAGAAACCCAGGGAAGCAGCACCATCTTAAAATGAAAATCTCAGTTTTCAGACTAAACCTAAAATAAGCTCCACCAAGAAATCTACCTGACTGACATCTTCAGAGTTTCCAGAGACTTTAGCAGCATCCTTTTTTTTTCTTTGTAGTTTCACAACTGACTGCTCCTTTTCCCGATAAGACAGCCTCTGTTTCCTTTCTGCCTTTAGCTTTGACCCGTCTAAAAGCTTTTCACTTGTTCCTGCTGCTATGATTGAGGTCCGAGAGGTTTTACAGCAAGGGACGCTGAAAGATTATCAATAAAACACCCAACAGGAGATATTCACAGTGATGCACACAGTTATAATAACACACTGTTTTACCTGAAGGTTGTTTAAGTTCATACACACTTTTGTGTCCAGTTTCAACTTCCATAACACAACTTTTTAACTGCATAGAATATATGAAAATGGTCCATTTTTATCATTGCATCTCAAGTAGAATTTAGTTTGCTTAGGCACTAGGATATGTTTCTGTTCTCCACAAGGTTATGAGATGCATTCAAGTTTCTTGTCACCACAAAATACAGTATTTTAATGGGAAGTTACAACTAAAGTTAGCAAAATGACCAATTATAGGGTAGCCTATGTGGAAAATAAGGTATGTGTTCAATTTATGGGAAGTGTGAGGCTTGTGTATTCCAAGCAGAGAAGAACATTTACCTATTATGATCTGTATCAAACAGGGGAAACAAGAGATGTGGGGCAATGCATGAGAAGGGTATAAAGGATCTGCGTATTTTGAAAGGGTTTGGTTTTTAGGGGGGTTTACTTCAAGAAACTGTTCGAGAGACCACTATATTTGTGCTTTTCAATAAACCCCATTTTTTTCTGTCAGTCAGAAAACCAGGGTCATCTATTTATTTAATTTAATGATCACCTGTTGGATAAAGGCTAAACTATAACACATCACTGCAACAGTCTTTGGTTATTGAGCGGAACAGATTTTTACAGCTTGTTCAAAGATCTGTAGGTGTGGCATTAAGTGTTCTTGCTTTTTTTGAGCACCATATTCATTTTCATGTTGCAGATAACTATGTAGGCAATAACTTTTTAGTTGCTGTGTAAGCCTCTAATCTGTATGTTGGCCCAAAAGCTGGGTCGGTAACATAAATTCAGGATTGTTCAAAAACCTCAAACAAGCCCCAGTAATCACAAAACAGAGTAAGATGACAGATAGCAATGACACATGAGCTGTACATTTATCATCTACCCATCAGTCAATCTATCAATCAATCCATCGGTCTATCCATTATCTTCCACTTGTTCCAGAGTTGGTCACAGGGGCAACAGCTTAAGTAGGGATGCCTAGACATGGTTTTCTCCAGTCACCTCTTCCAGCTCTTCTGGGAGGACCCCAAGACTTTCCCAGGCTAACCAAGGGACATACTCTCTCCAGCATGTCCTGGGTCTTCCACAGAGTCTCCTCCCAGTTGGACATGCCTGTAAAACCTCCAATTTAATTCAATTCAATTCAGCTTATTTATATAGTGCCAAATCACAACAAAGTTTTCTCAGGGAACTTTACAGAAACATCCACATACATAGTAAAGCCCATTAGTAAGTTCTCTATCTAAGACTAAGGTTCACATTAAAAAAGTGTGCATGAGACCAGATTGTTGTGTTGTGTGATAGATGGCCCAGTATTTTTCAGTCCAGATACACCACAATAAATGAGGGTTGTCATATTGTGTCCCAAGCAATACAGAACCCAACATTTGTTCTGGAAAATTTTACTGAGGTAGTAGAATATTTACAGTGTTACCCCACACTCTGTTTTGATGACAGGAATCAGTCTGACTACAGGTTCATCATTCCATGTGTAGGCTGCCATTAAAACAGAGCATAGATGACTGCTGTAATCGGGAGAAGTGGACTGATGACAAGTAGTGCTGTATAATGGTTAGTGATGAATCTCGGTACTACATTACCACAGAGGACCTTTTATGTGCTGCTTATGGTGTGCCGAAGGGAGATGACACATGCTGTCAATGTGATGGAGAAATACAGACATTACTCTTGGCTTCATGAGGTAGAGAGCCATAGGGTATGTTTTCAGGTTGTTTTGGGTCATGATTTGTGGGGCCCTGATGACCCAACACTAACACTAGGTCAATTTCCATTCCTTCGCCCCTCCTGAGACAGCACCCTGGTTCAGTCTTTCAACAGCATGCCTGGCTACAGACATCGCTTGGCCCATAGACGTCGGGGTCCTCTTGTGGTCAGCCTGGTCTCCCAGTCTTTCCCCAATTCAACTTGTGTGGAAGTCATTTTGCACATCAACTCCAACCCAGTGTCTGCCTGCAGGATGTCTAGGGCCAGTGAACTGACATGTCACAGGAGAGGATACAAAAATGTATGTCCATTTTGCACCAAACTGACCCTTGTTTCATGGCCAAAGGAGGTGCAACACCTTGATAACATGAAACTAACTCATAGTGCTAGCTCCATCATTTATTTGATATGATATTTTATTCTTCCCAAAGTGTTCACATTTCAGAAGAAGAATCAGAATAAACTTTATTGGAATTGCACCGAGGTACAACGTGAATATGTACGTACAGTCGTCCGAAAGATGGGCGGAGTGCACGAAGCTGTAACTACAGGAGAGCGCGGCCATTTTATCCTTATCAGATAATAATCTTAGATAGGAAAAGGGGGAGAAACATGAGGGTAGATAGTGGTATTAAAAAAAAAGATCTTTCACATCTTGTCTATCAGGACACGATTTGAGACAACAAAAAACTCTACCAGCAGCACAATTAAAACATGATTACATTTGCATTTGACATCGAGGTGTTGAGATTTGTCCATGAGCGTTTTTCAGATCTGCCACAGTTTCTGAAGATGTTGTTCCAGCCAGCAGTTCTGATAAGCTTGCACAGAAAGTTCTTGGGGGGGGTATTGTGGGTGGGGTGTGGGGGGGGGGGGTGATAGATGAAGCTTTTGTCCTTGGGTACTCGTGTCCCAGGAGAAATTTGATAGTCAGCCTGTCTCCAAAGCCATTGGGAGTCTGATTCAGATAAGCTTGATTTTTGTTTTTCTTCAGGCAGACAGATTTTTTTCTTCAGCCTTGAGTCCATCTGGGCATTCTGGTTCCGAAAATGCCTAATTGTGGGATTCCATTCCACTGATCCATGCTATGAGTCTCCTTCAAGGTTGAACCCACCATGCTGACGAGTCCCAGAAGCTGCAGTGGTCTGCGACTCTCAATCGCCTCCTCCTTAAGCTCGTAGACCAGACGATTTAAAGTTCCCACAGCGAGGACCAGACCTTCACACTGACTCGGAAGCTTTTCCATGGCCAAAACTGCTGCCGAAGTCTTTTTCAAAAGTCGATAAAGCAGAGCCCCGCCGATGCCAAAAAGCAGAGACCCTGCTATCATAAATCCAAACATGTAAATGTCTTCAACATCCTCCTGAGACAGGACTGTAATGCACATCAATTGCCACACTCCCCACGAATCCATGACATACCCCACAGCGTGAGTCTCAGCTGGACACGCCGGTTCCCCGGGACCTTGTCGTTTTGATGAAAAAAAACTTATCAATAGAGTTGAACGCCCACGATACCAAATCCATAATCTTATTAATTTATGTTTGGGAGATGAGACCCAGGCGCTTCAGACACACAGAGAGCAGAGCAGGAAGAAGGAAAACGGGGGAGGAGAAACAGAAGCTGCCACCTCAATGACAGCCTAGGAAGAGATGTTAGCAAGCTTAATATCATTTTTAGCATTTCATTTGACAGTTTAGCCATTGTTGTCCACAGTTGTATTTTTTGGCCTCCCATTTTTAGTTTGACTGTCTGCTCAGGGGAAAAAGAACAACAGGATTATGACAGATACACACTAAATGTTTTCTTTTTTTTTCCCTAACATTACATAGCTGCCTTTATATGAAGGATAAAGATTAAACATGCAGCTACATTTCTCCATAATTCATAGGGTTAGGACTTCTGAAAGCAGCTCCCTCAGTGTGTGCTTCTGGTTCCTGGAGGTTTTTTGAGCTGTTCCTACCCTGCTGATTCTGCAGATCTGTTATCTGTTGGTGCAGTAATCAAACTCTAGCAGTCTTTTAAGACCATGTCAAGATCTGCCATAGAGGGAGTTTGTCTGCTTAACACAGATTGTGTTTGTTGTGCACTCGGTGGATTTACACAGGCTCAGTAGCTGTAGCTTAGACAGATAACTATTATGGCTCCAGGGAGTAAAATCTGCTGGATTTTGAGAACAAATTAAACTGCTCAGTAAGAAGTTTAATATGTGGCTGTCCAAAGTCACATTGTAAACTACCTCACAGAATAGCCAGGAGTTAGTCATCATGCACCACTTAGGTTTAGGAAGTCTGGTGCTCTAAATTATACCATCAATTCACTTACTTTCTAGGTCCCAAGGCAACACAGATGGTTTTATCTCTTCTGTTCTCTGATTTAGTAGAGGATAAAGCTGTTTTTTCAAGGTGGATGGAGGGAAGAGAAGTTAAAATCACATTTTAGACTCTCAGTTGTCCTCCACACCTGTAACATCATGTGGTACTTGAGAGAATTTGAGAAAATTATTACTCAAACCTGGCCATAGGATAGCCTCATCCGTCAAAATTATTTGCATTCAAAGATAATTTGAGCATTCGAGGAAGGAAATTGTTAAACACTCAATGCAAACAAATCCATACTACCTGGAGGTGTTTGAGCATTGTGTGAGTGGAGGTTATTGTAATGACTGAGTTTGTCATGCTGTCATTGCTCCAAATTGCATTTTCATGTTGACCTGGGTAAAAATAGTCTAAGAAGAAATGATGAACCTTGTAGTTATATCAGCCCACTCTAAGAACATGGAAGGCCTGACATGTTGTTCTAGTTTTTATGAAATTTAAACCAGAAACATTTTCTTTCCTTTTTATCCTGATGCATGCTCAATAATCCAGGTAGAAAAATCTAAAAAAGTTAAGTCAGGTCCTCTAGGCAGGTTAAAAAAACAAAAAAAAAAATGTGGAAACATTTAGTCTTTCATCCAAAAAATGTATTTCGGATGAAAGACTAAACGTTTATACAATTTTTTTGTAGAAATGAAGAACACAAGGGAAAAATCATAAAACAGAAAACCAACAGGATCAAAAAACCTGGGAACAAATACATAAAAAAGCTCAAAAGCAAAACACAAGGGGTTCAGGCCAACGGTCCGGAGACCATCCACCATGGGACTAGTTCAGGCAGACAACACAGAGACTTTCCAGAGCAGGACAGGAGCTCAGGCGGACGGCCAGGAGACAGTCCATCTTTGGCAACCGATGTCCACCTGGAGTCACTTGGGATCAGTAGAACGAGGGGTGAAAAGACTACAGGGGAGACTGCGGCGGCGGCAGGCGAACCAGATGGTAAACCAGCGATGAGAGACGCAGACAGCAAACCAGTGATGAGATCCATAGCAGGCGAACCAGCGATGGGAGCTGCAGGCGGTGATGAGTCCGACTAGGGACTCATCAGATGAGGGGGCTACAGCTGGCAAGTCAGACGAGGGGACTGCAGCTGCAGCTGGGACGAAAAGACAAATAACACAAAGATCCTCTCATTTACCCATAATGTTCAGTGTCTCGTTTGGCAAAACCCAAACAAAATATATCGTCACAAAAACCTCCTACAAATTGCCAGCATGGTAATGGAGGGCAGATGATTTAGACTTGTTTTGTTGAATGGCCTGGGAAATGTAATCACTGAGTTGACCATGAACTTCTCTGTAGACCAACATGGTCTAGAAACAAATGTGAGGCCATCTGTCTGATAGATGAAGCTTGGACCAAACTGAGTTATTGTGCAGCACAACAATGATCATAAAGACTGCAGCTAATCTACAGTACAACAGAATAGCTGAGAGGGAAAAGAATCAAAGTGTTTCAAAAGTTCAAAGCTGAGACCTCAGCCAATGCCGCAGTCAGCTCTGAAGAGAGCTGTGAAGAAAGAAATGTCTACAAACCTCCATGAACTGAAGCATCATTGGAAAGAAAAGTGGGACAAAATTCCTCCAGAATTGTGTAAAAGACCGATAAATGAACACTTCAAGTTATTTCTACCAAAAGTGTTTCTACAAGCTGTTAAATTATGGAGCAAACTTAGTTTTCACACACAACTTTTCCATTATGGATCCATTTTTGTTTTGAAAAGAATGACATTTTATAAATTAAAAAAAATAATATTCCATCAGAGGAGGCACATTAGTCAGTAATTGTCATCACAGGTCAGAAAAACACAAATCTTTTATCAACACTGTCCTTGAACAACACAGAAGCACCTCAATAAACATTCATTACACACTAATAGTTTTTTAGAACATGACCAGCATGTTGATTTATTACAGATGCAGCCCTCATTACTTGCAGAATGTGCTGTCCATTATGCTTATTTAATTTAATTATCATGACAATGGAGACTTCACAGCCCAAACTAACAAATGTGTTTCATGTTAGCTATGAGGAGACAATATTGTGGTTTCTTTGCTTTGCTTTGAGTTTATTTGGAAATTACTGGCCATGTTCTCAGAAAATTGCTTTCTCTCTAAGTATTAAAATGACATAATTTGACTTTTAAGATTATGTAGAAACTGATTTTGTTTTAACTTTAATTTAGGACTACACAACAAAATAATGTTTTCACAAAGTCATTAGATTTTTTTTTCAGCAGTCTTAAAGTATCAAATGAAGCCTTCTTTACATATTTAACTACAATATAGCCTATTGTTTGTTACCCAATGGTTACAATACAAATATAGCACTATTGCATATAATAATTATTATTATTTTTACTTAATGCCCCCTGTCGCAGAGCAAAAAGGATTAATTGGAAATATCCTCCATCCATACATGTTGTAAGGTTCAAGGTTCTTTATTGGTTTAGGCTCATTATTTGTCATTCATGTCACATGAGGTGGAACGAAACTGTGTACTCAAGGTCCCAGTTACACCCAAAAATTGCAAAAATATAAAGGATAAAAAGAAGAAACAGTATAAAAGGATCTAGGATATATGCTAAACAACAATAATGTAATATAGTGTAGTGCACTGTATTAAACAGCAGCCTGTACATGAGTCTGTTGTGTATGAATATAGCAGTTTATGTGTAAGAAATCAGCAGCATGAGATAATCAGCAGCACAGATAAAGTCACATATCACCAATTACAGTGGCACTACAGTGATTTTCCTGGTTAGGGACTTGTGAGTCTAACAGCTTCAGGGTAGAAGCTGTTCCTCAGACTAGTGGTTTTACTGCCACAATCTCTTGCCAGAGGGGAGTGGAGAAAAAAGTGTCTGTGCTGTGTGTGTGTGTGTGTGGGGGGG
>NC_056498.1:18960274-18969570 GCF_014905685.2 Nematolebias whitei
GGGGGGGGAGCTTCTTAAATTACATATCCACCAGGAGAAATGTGAGATAAGTTGGCCTATCCAAGGCCAGCGGGGAGGTCAAACTTTACAATATGACAGCCTGGATAGGTGCACAGTCCTATGTGAGCATAGTGAACAGGAGGGGGCTCAGCACACAGCCCTGAGGGGAGTCAGTGCTGAGGGTTATGGTGGAGGAGGAGAAGTTGTGGATCCTCACAGTCTGTGGCCTGTTGATTAAGAAATCCAGGATCCAGTTGCATAGGGAGGGGCTTAGTCCTAGTGTGAGCAAGCATGAAATCTTGAAATTTAAGTGAGGTATCAACTTCTATTTTGGTGTGTGGGTATTTGGTAAAATTGACAGTTGAAGAGCCATTTTTGTGTTACTAAGGACAGTTAGCTGTGATGGCCTGCTTGAATTTGGTTTACTCTAAAAAGATAATCAGATACAGAAGAAAATCTAGTGATTACTTTCTGGGAGGTTCAATCAAATTTGTCCACTGGTTCATGAAATATTTTGCACAGACAAATAAACACTTGAAATTACATGATTGCCCTCCATTGTTGATGACAGGCAATAATGTATGATGATGTATGATATTGCTGCATTTATGGTTTTACTTCATGTTTCACAGATTTTTAAATAATAACGTATTATCTTCGTGGGTTTTCTCCGGCTACTCCGGTTTCCTCCCACAGACCAAAAACATGCATGTTAGGCTGATTGATAACTCTAAATTGTCCCTAGGTGTGAGTGAGAGAGTGAATGGTTGTTTGTCTCTATATGTCCATGTGATGAATGACCTGTCCATGGTGTCCATAACCTCTTGCACAGTAACTGCTGGATATGGGCTCCGGTGACCCAGAAAGGAAAAATCAGCTAAAGACAAAGGAATGGTGGATGTACTGTTTTCACTTACTTAAAATGGACAGTTTTAACAAAATGACTGTTGGAGTCACCACAAATTGCTTTTGGAGACAAAAACAAGAAAACAAAAATAGTGTTTAATGACTTTGTTCTATTGCCAGATAAGAGATGTTCACTGATGCCAGATAAATATGTATGTAGGCAGTGTTGGTATTTTGCCTTGCCAGAGTGGGTACATCAACCTCAGGGAAATAGCGACTTTAACTACCAGGTTTAAAAATGGCGTAACTTCTCCTTCTTGTTTCTCCCTCTGTAGGCGTGTCGATGCCGATTCCAGTGATTGGCCTCCACAACGAGGACAAGGTCTTCGTCAATGGCAGCTGTGCGCTCAACGAGGAGCGCTTCATGCTGATTGGTTCCTTTGTGGCCTTCTTCATTCCGCTGGTCATCATGGTGGTGACATACTGCCTCACAATACAGGTCGGGTTCAGCGACTCTGTTTTTGTGCTTTTCTGCTGTTCTTCCCTATACTTGCCTGTCGTTCCCTTCGTCTCCTCTGCAGGTGCTCCAGAGGCAGGCCACAGTCTTCCTGTATGAAGCGAAAACTTCTTCCCAGCAGCGTTTGAGCACACCAGCAATCACAATCACACTGGAGCCTCCAGACTTGCACCTTCCTCAGATCAATACAATCCCACCCTCAGACTCACAAGGTAAACTCTAATCAGGCCTCCAGTTGCTGAAATAATATTCCAAGAGATTTTTATACTCAGACTGAAGTGTAAATACCAAAGTTAGTCATGATTTTATTAACGTGACTCATTTTAGTATTTCATAGCTTTTGAACACTACAGTAGTTCCTCGATTATAGTGGGGGTTATGTTCTACGTACCACTGCGATAGGTGAAAAACCATAAAGTAGAAACACTGTATTTATTTTAGTATTTATATATATTTTAAGGCTTTATAAACCCTCCACACACTCTTGAATTGTTCTAAACTAGGATTGTAACGGTACGCTAAAATTACATTTCGGTTCGGTTCAGTTTCAAGGAGGGCTCAGTTCGGTTAATTTTTGGTACAAAAAAGGCCAAAATAAAGACTTACAAAACGTTTAGTTCGAAAATATGCCAAGTAAACAATATGTTTGTATAAAAATAAATAAAAACGATAAATTTGGATGATATTTTAAATAAAAGGCACTCTTTACAATAAATAAACTATACTAACAATAATAAAAATCTTAATAAATGCAATACCAGTCAGAACCAGAACAATAAGCAGCAACAGACTGTTTACAATCTAACTAATCAAGTTTTAAGTTTTTGACCAAAAAGACCAACTTGTCCACATTTTTTGCCAAAAGCACAGATCTAGTTGCAGTGAATATCTCCAGCGGTGGAGAAAACAGTTCACTAACAACAGTAGCAGGAATAAAGAGGTAGAGCTTTGATCATTTTGCAGCGTAACTGTATTTGGCCTCATTACTCACAACCTCCTGGACCTGCTCCCACAGAAGGGACAGGTCCCTGGAAAAGGTCAGAGTTCACTCATCACAGACTTCTGAGCTGGAGGTGATCTCTGGGGGATTTCCCTGAAGAGGAAGAAGACTCAGCTGCTATCTCTGTCACAGACTGAAAATAAAACACAAAGAAGTAAAAAAAATGAGTTAATAAGATTATAATCTTAAATTTAAAAAAAGTTAATTAGATAATAATAATACAAAGTAATAAAATAACACCGCTTCTTGAACAGTCATCATTTTAGCTATGAGGTGGTTGAATATCTCGCTCATCATCATCAGGGCAGGACTTTAATCTGGTCCAGGGCTTGTTGACAATATCAGTTTTAGCTTTTTCATAAAGTGCTGCTACAACGTTTTGGCTGAAGTGTTGACGTGATGCGATGTCATAGCGGGGCTCAATAACTTTAAAGTCGGTGCATCAACAACAAAAATGCAGATCCAGAGCTTTAAAAACTCCTACAGCTTGTGTTATTGCTCTGGACCGATCTGAATTACCTGATAAAGGTTGTTTAAATGCTGCTGTTATCGGTCTTTGAACCAACTGTAGAAGAGACGTTCACATTCGGATGATGTTGTTTCAAGCGCGTTAACAAGTTAAGACGTGTTGCTGCTGCAGATCCAATCTCTGTGTAACAACATCGACACACAGCTTTGGATTTGCACTTGTCTTTTAACAAGAAAGCCATAATGTTCCCAAACAGAAGACCGCAACGAGATGCTAGAATGCTAATGCTACGCATGCTGCAAGATAATAGTGCCGTGCTGAAACACGCTTAGGAACTTTAGTTCCGCGGTGCATAATCTCTCGTTAATAAAATTTATTGAGTGAAAAAATAACCGAAACGGTACACACGCGGACTGAACCGAACACGCCGTACCAAAACGGTTCAATACACCCACGTGTACCGTTACACCCCTATTCTAAACTCTTAAACTTATGTAATTTTAACAACATATGTATATGTAATATACAGTACTGCAAACTTTTACTCACCAGCTCTGCAGACCAGCAGCTCAGTTCTGGTCGGGCTCAGTTCTGGTTCAGCAGACCTACCCTGTAGGGGTTTAGCCCACTGCCCAGTCCAGGTTGATGTGCGCGTGGATAATTGAGCTTCAGGAAGCTTCAGAATTATTTGCAACTTTCCTGTCAGTTCTGTCAATTTAACTGATAGCGTAGATTTGTGTTGCAAACTTTCCCTCCATTTTGGCAGAAATAAGAGGCTGAAAACACTGTTGGCTTCTGGGTAGTGTAGTTCTTTAGACTTGTATTACAGTATAGGCTTACTGAAAGAAAACTACAAAATGTCGGCACCTATACAAAGGTTTTTTTTTGTTTGTTTGTTTTTATCCCAGGGATGTCAAACTCTCATACAAAAGTGGGCCAAAAGTATAACCTTTTTCAAACTAAGGGCCGGTTTCAGAATCTACATTAACTCGAGTTAGATACCCAACATCTTTTCTTGGTTGCAAGTTCCTCAACAATCGTTTGATTGGTCTCATATGATGTTTTCTGTTGCACTTTTGATGTCATAATCAAAGATTACTGAAAAAATTAAAGTCATAAAAGTATTTTACATTTAAAATAACATCTTGAGGGCCAGATAAGATATCAACAAGGGCCACATTTGGCCTCCAGGCCTTGAGTCTGACACATGTTTTATCCCATATGTCTCAATCACATGAGTAATAGAAAAGTTGACAGTCGCTGAAAAATCGCGAAAGAGTTAGTCCGCAAAAGTCGAACCGCGAATTAGTGAAGGCCTACTGTACTCCACTTTTTTAACAGTTGTTTTCTCCTGCATTTGCTCCTCCCACAAACTGTATTTTTGATGAGGAGAACCCATGTATCAAGAAATGGTTTTCAAGAAACTTTGGTTCTTTTGTACCCGTGTAGACAGCAGAAACAGAGCCTTTTAGAAATGAGGTCACAGACTGTTTTGCACTTGTGCTCAAGAATTACAAACAACTACTGAGCTGTTTTCACCGGTTTTTATGTCTCTTTCTTGCATTGTCCTGATCCTGTCGCCACTGAACATTTATTGTGTGCTGAAATTGGCAATAACTAAGAAAAGATTGTAAAATATAGAAAAAATCAAGTTAAGGGAGAGTCTTTAGCCAGATAAGAATATAATTTCTCTGAATTTGTGTTTTTTTAATGTTGACATTCTAGTCATCATTACTAGAATAGAATTAAACTTACTGCCTCTCATCTTGCTAACAGCACTATCCCCACAGTAAAGCACGGTGGTGGCAGTATCATGCTGTGGGGATGTAATGTTTATTATATATCAGCAGGAAGTAGGAAACTACTCAGCATCAAAATGAAGATGGACAACTCAAAATTTAGAGGAATGCTTGAGCAGAACTTGTTGCGAGTCTTCCAGAGTGTGAGGGACCAGACTTAAATAATGACAAAGATGTTAAAAAATCAGCAAAAATTTCAGTTTAATAATTCCAAAATAGTTAAAGATTCAAATCTCAATGAAAAAATAAACCAAAAGATAAATATCAAATTTGGGCCCAACTTAAATGAGGTCAACTGAGCACTAACCAAACTGACCTGTTAAACAAAGAGCAAAGGGCTGCTTAAATAGGAGTGGAGTAATCCAAATCTGCCACATGAGGGAGGCACAACAACATAATAAAGGGACAAAAAATACAAAATTAGCTAAAACAGCATCTGAAACAAATAAAGCAAAACTAACTAACTTAGCACAAATAAGTAAACACTAAAGTGACAAATTAACCAACTAAAGCCAAATTTAACAAATAGAAGTTCCCCCTTCCCTCAGTCTTTGAGAAAAAGTGGTATGTTCCAGGCTTCCTCCTCCAGCTGATCTGCATTTGCAGCACCTCAAAACAAAAGAACAAGTGTTAGTAAACCATTCAGATAAATATTAACTAAAGTGTGTACCCATCAGAACATACATGTCTAAAATACCTTAAACTTATACATAATGTAATTTGTAACTAATAATGTAAATTAAATAAATACTAACACGATGTGGTGGTGGTAGAAGCATCCACCACACAGAGCTTAGATACTGAGGTGGAGGTTTACTTTCCAGCAGATCAGTGAACCTCCACTAGTTTTAGAACCAGACGAACCAAATAAATGTCCTGGGCCTGATCGGGTTCTGTTTTTATTTGTTTTGTTTGTTTGTTTTTTTTGGTCTAATTTCCTGCATTTTATCATAAAGTAGTAGTCATGTTGTAAAACCAAAATGTTGCAATCTCCCAAAGCCCTAGATTTTTGAATAATAATAAATAAATATAAATCAGTTTATTTAAATATCACCAAGTCACAACAGAAGTCATCTCAGGGCACTGAACTAAAAACATTCATATACATTAAAAGTAAGTTAACATTATTTATCTGAGGAGCCGATAAAGCAGAGCAGTCTTAACTTCGTCACAGACTCTCATCTTGAGCATGAAGGCAACAATGGAAAGGAAAAACTCCCTCATGAGGAAGAAACCTTGAGCAGAACCAGGCTCAGGACAAGCAGCCATCTGCTTCAACTGGAACAGGAGAGGAACAGGAAGGAGGAACAGATACACAATGGCAGGTCAAGAATCATATGTTAAAATAGAAATAGTATCAAATGAAAATGATTCAATTTTAACTATTAATTTTAGGAAATTAGGTTAATTTGTCCTTTAGTAATGTAAGCCTAAAGCAGCATAACAAGCAAACCCTAACTATAGGATTTATCAAAAAGGGAAGTCTTAATCCCAGTCTTAAAACTGGACAATGTGTCAGCCTCACGGACAGAAACTGGAAGTTGGTTCAACAAGAGAGGAGCCTGATAACTGAAAGATCTTCCTCCCATTTTGCTCTTGGAAACTCTAGGAACTGCATGTAAGCCTGCAGTCTGAGAGTGAAGTGCTCTGTTAGGAAAACATGGTACAATAAGAGCTGTAATATAAGATGGAGCTAGGTTGTTGAGAGCTTTGTAGGTTAGAAGTCAAATTTTGAATTCAATTCTGAATTCGACAGGGAGGCAACAGTACATGATTTTCCACAATAATGTAATGTGTTTTAATAGTATCTTGACTATGAGGTTGTATTCCTTTTCCCACAAGCATGTACCTTAACAAACCTTCAACTTGTCTCTCGTTACCCCCCTGTGTGCAGAGTTAAAGCCCCCACCCCTCCAGAGCAGGCGAAACACCCTGAGCTGCCTGAAAGGCGCAGAGCAGAGCCTGCTCAGCACCTCCACCTCAGACAGCATCAGCATCATTCCCAGCTCCGAGGCCGCATCGCAGCTCAGCTCTCCAGCTGTGGGGCCAGGGCGGAGCGATGCCTCAGGTTGCCACGGGAGACGGGGGATGATGCAGGCCATAAAGAATGAGAGGCGGGCCTCGAAGGTGAGATTAAAAATTGATGCGAAGCCAGAGTGTTAGCGGACGATTTCATACGCAAGACATGTTTGAAAACGACATCAAACAAAAATCACTATGTTTATGCAGATGTGAAGTGATTTTTAAAGTTGTGTTTCAGCTCGAGCTTTTTCTGTGACTATGAGGTTTATATCATGTGAGAGGATGTTAGTGCCGGTCTCTCACTCGGCTACAACTAGCTGGAGCAATGAAATTGGTAGAAATTACACAAACATTTACATAATGAAGAGTTACGTTTGATTTTTTTTTTAGGTGTCAACATACACAAATACATATAAATTATGACGTTTGTTCAACAGTCTGGGATAAACATGCACTTTTTTCAGCCATAATTTAGCCGCATCGTATCCTCATCATGTTTCAATATGTCCACAAGTTATTACCTTTTTGTTTTAGTAAGTCATAAGTCACCAGCCCGAGCCTATTTTAAGGATGCACAAAAAGCAAATCTTTCTATGTACTTTTTTTTATTATTTCTCTTTAACAGAGTGTAAGTTTGGAAAATATAAATACGTTATTGCTAAAATCCAGGATTTTAATTAAGGAATGCTAAACTGAGTGAACTCATCATGGTTTAAAAAAAGATACAAGAAAGACATTCATCACACATTTACTGCACTGTGCACCACGTCAAACCAGCTGAGGTGAGTTCTCGTCCACGCCTCACTTTGTTTCTGAAAGTTCATGTTACTGTAGGAGGACAGGTGTTTTACCAAAAAGTGATAAGATGCCAAAAAGTGTCCGGTCAATGCAGGAGCGCGCGCAGCCCGTTTGAATCCCTCACAATTTCTGCTGCTTTAGTTCTTTAAATGAAACAACATTAACACCAATATATATATATTTGTATGTTCAAAATAATACAGAAGGTGTGTCTTGGTTTAACGTTATCTGTTTACAAAAACTCATTACGTTCTCTCCAGGAAATTATCAAGTTTCTCGTGTTTTGTAGTTTGTTGTGAATATCTGCACATTTTAATATTGTATCAACATTAACAGGGTTTCTGCAATTTCAATGAGCTCAGCTCGCTTATATTTGGAACCAGATTGTGATGCTACAGTACTGTGATAAATACTGTGCACTTAATGATGAAATATGAAATATATGTTGTGATTGTGCATTCATTATTTTGATTTTGTTTGTATGGTTAGCATGTATTACTACCAGTCATGTGGTTATTTAATTTTCAGGCTCTTTTAGACACACAAATATCCATAAACTGTTATTTTCAAACACAATGCCCTCATAATGTGTTGCCTTTACAAAAACATGTTGAGTGTGCTTTGCACAGCATGAAATAACTTAAAATAGCCAGGATTGTTTGCCAGAATGATAACCACTGATTTAAAAACACTTTTTTTACTGAAAGGAATTAGATTTTAAAGATTTCAGTTCATGTAATGAATACTTGAATATTTCACGCAGTAGTATTTTCATTAGCAGCCCGGGGAGGGCTGACAATTTCATTGTGCAAAGGGAGGACCAATAAAAACAGTGTGAGAACTACTGGCCAAACCATCCATCCATCCATTATCTTTACCCGCTTGTTCCACTTTGGGTCACAGGGGTCACCGGTGCCCATGTCCAACAATCACTGTGCGAGGGGCGGGGTACACCCTGGACAGGTCACAAGTCCATCACAGGGACACATAGAGACAAACAACCATTCACTCTCTCACTCACACCTAGGGACAATTTAGAGTTACCAATCAGCCTAACATGCATGTTTTTGGACTGTGGGAGGAAACTGGAGCACCTGGAGAAAACCCACGCATGCACGGAGAGAACATGCAAACTCCACCCAGAAAGGCCCCTGGACCAGGGTTTGAACCAAGGACCTGCTCGCTGAGAGGCAGCAGCTCTACCAGCTGAGAGGCAGCAGCTCTACCAGCTGCGCCACCGTGCTGCCCTACTGGCCAAAGCAAACTGCAAAATTAATTAAATTAAATTAAAAAACTGTGCGCAACAATGTGAGACGTACCTCAATTTGCAAGCAAGCTAGTAAATCTAAAAAAAAAACATCACTTTTAGTAACAACAAACCTCAAAGTTGTTTTTTCTTTGTCTTTTTAGTCTGTATCAGCCGCTGAGCATATTGGAATAATCGCTTCGTTAGCACAAGGATACGTTGGATTTTCTGACGCAGTTGTTTCCTTGTAGCACATTTCAAATGTCTCTTCCAACATATTCAGAGCAGCTCATTCCTGTTGTTATCAAAGTCAAGCAGACGCGTTGAGGAACGTCAGAAATCTTGGAGTGCTGCCAGAGTCCTCGAAGGAGACGAGCAGTGCTTCAACAAAATTCACATTCCGGTACTTTAATAATGATGACAAACAATATATATATATATATATATATATATATATATATATATATATATATATATATATATATATCGATGAGGCGTGCTGCCCAGAGACGCCACGTGATATGCAGTGACTGGGGAGGGATCGAACCTGGGGTGCTGCCAGAGTCCTCGAAGGAGACGAGCAGTGCTTCAACAAAATT
>NC_056498.1:18994570-19030096 GCF_014905685.2 Nematolebias whitei
GATGGATGGATGGATGGACAGACGGATGAATGGATGGACTGAAGGATGAATGGATGGATGGACTACTGGATGGATGGACAGATGGATTGAAGGGCGGGTGGTTGGATGGATGGATGGATGGATGGATGGACAAATGGATGAATGGATGGATGGGCAGACAGATGGAAGGACAAATGGATGTGTGGACGGATGGCTGGACAAATGGACAGATGGACGGATGAATGGATGGTCTCTCTTGTAAATGAGTCCTCGAGGCTCAATGGGATTTACCTGTCTAAATAAAGGTTGAATGAATGACTGAATGACTGTATGGATGGATGGATGGATGGATGGATGGATGGATGGATGGATGGATGGATGGGCTCATGCTGCATGTGTTCCACTCCATGTAAAAGTTGTTAACAGTTTCTCTACATTTCTCCTCAGTACAGAGATGGTGTGGTTTTATACAATAAGCACATTGTTGTTGCCCGCTGTGAACTTTAACCTGCCTTTCCTCATCTTGTACTCATCATCTTGATATTCAGACTAATAAACATTTAAATTCTTTAGAAGAAACCAAATCAGCAGCTCCACAGTGCAGCTGCTTTTTACAGGAAAAAGAGAAAAAGATGGAGGAAATAAAAATCATCCTGTCTACTCCTTTTTATGTTTTGTTCAATTTATTTTTAAGTAGGATTCTTCAAAATCCAGACAAAACAAACATAGAGAACATTTTTGATCAACTGTTTTGCTATGGCTTATCACCAGGCACACCAACACATGTAGACATTTACCTGCTGTTTAGGTAGCACCAGAGCCCTGTAAAGAGAGAGTTGCGACACTCTTTGAACTCGCCGATACGCGGTCACGTGGTTCATGCAGCTCCCAGTAGTTCCAAACAGCTCATCGCTGTCAGTCAGTTTGAGCGGCTGCTGGTGCAACATAACACAAAAATCGACTTTTCTTACTTTACCTGACGTCTTTCAGTAATTATTGAGCAGTAACGAACTGATTACTGAACCGATTACTGATTATTTCACAGACTATGCATTTTATCAAAGCATTTTTAGAAGCAGCTGATACATTTATCATTAAATTTTAGAAGGAAACGAGACTGCAAACACATATTTGTTAGAAAAAAAATGTATATGCAATACAATGATCAATATAGCCATGTCAGTGTTTTATAACGTTACACACGTTAAAAAAGATCAGAGTAACTCCTGTTATAAAACTGTTTCTGATGTTCTCTGCATGATAATGCTCCACCTTGTCCTCCATGTAGAGAGAGGACAGTTCACAGAGACACAGTGAGGACGTGTGAGACTGAAGGAGGTTCAACCAGTTGTTCATGGACCAGAACCAGATGAGAAGAACAGCAGAACTTCCACTGACCAGTGATCTGACCAGTGATCACACATGTTGTTCTAAATTAAACTTTGGTACGAACAGTGTTAAATAAGACATGTCATATTTTTTATTGAACAATAATCTTCATTCTAACAGTGACGTTGTAATTTCGGGCAGCACGGTGGCGCAACTGGTAGAGCTGCTGCCTCTCAGCGAGCAGGTCCCCGGTTCAAACCCCGGTCCAGGGGCCTTTCTGGGTGGAGTTTGCATGTTCTCTCCGTGCATGCGTGGGTTTTCTCCGGGTGCTCCAGTTTCCTCCCACAGTCCAAAAACATGCATGTTAGGCTGATTGGTAACTCTAAATTGTCCCTAGGTATGAGTGAGAGAGTGAATGGTTGTTTGTCTCGTTTGTCTCTATGTGTCCCTGTGATGGACTTGCGACCCGTCCAGGGTGTACCCCGCCCCTCGCACAGTGATTGCTGGACATGGGCACCAGCGACCCCCGTGACCCAAAATGGAATAAGCGGGTAAAGAAAATGGATGGATGGATGGACGTTGTAATTTCAGAGACTGAGGAAGAAACAGAAAGGAGGCGAGTGAGATGAGGGAAAGATGAAAATGTGTCCTCAGAGGACGGGAACGTGTCAGGATCTGATGATCCAGGATCAACAGGACCAGGAGGATGGATCAACAGGCAGTCAGGGAATAGAGATGAAAAACCTGAGGGAACAATTAGAACACAAAAAATACATAAGCAGGACAGAAGAAACTCACAGACAAGAAAATTAACTCAGTCCTGCCAAGAAAAATGTTAATGGAAAATAAATTGGCATATTTTTACAAAAGATCAGATGAAGACAACTGGCATGAAGAATAACTTCCAGCTCCATCTCAATGTACCTGTGATAGTTTAATAAGTGTTTTGTTGCTGTCCTACAGTTTATTGATGCTGATATATTCTTGTAATAATTCTTATTTCTTGTTCTGTCTTGAAAGAGTCTCATCTCAACTTGACCCATGATTACCAAACACTAAACTAATAATATAAAACTAATGTAAATGAACAGTCCTGCAGTAAATACCAACTTTGTGAAGGTTATGGTGTTAAAGTAATTTTATTCAAACATCTTGATTCAGCTGTTACTGATTAATAGAAGACAGAAAATGAGATCTTGTACCTTTGTGATACTTTGAATGCAACATTCAGTTCATGAAGTCATTCTCCTCTGGTTTACCTGGAAAACATGAAAACATTGACTCATCTCCACAATCACGTTTTTCTTTAATGATAATGTCACAATTTATGCTGCAGTCTTTGACAAATGATCTATAACTTTAACTAAATTACGTCAATCTTGTTGTCATGTTGTCATCTTTCTTTGTTAAATCAGGTCTCTCTTGTAAATGAATCCTCGAGGCTCAATGGGATTTACCTGTAGAAATAAAGGTTGAATGAATCTCTCAGGAAAAAAGGCCAAATATTTTCTAGTTGAGTTCAGTAACTGGAATTACCATAAATTAAAAAAGACCACCTTTCAAAATGTAAGCAGTAATGGATATTTTAAAACGCTGAATTAGAAATAGACCCGTTTAAACTGTCATGTTGCAGAGCAGCTGCAGTTAAAACACAACTAGCAATTTAACATGTTTCATTAACTAAAACTGGCGACATGAAGTATTAATGTTGATAAATTGTGGTACAGAACAGTCAGATAACGCTTCACAATGGAGAAAAAGTGTCGTATTTGCATTAACTTACCGGGAAAACACGGAGAATGAACTACGTTCAATGCTGAACCCGCTGCTGTTTGGAACTCTTTGCCGCTTCATGACCCACGTGACTTCCGCATTCCATTCTTTCTATGGGAGTCTATGGGAGTGTCGCAACTCTCTCTTTACAGGGCTCTGGGTAGCACCAAACAAACCAAAATGTTTTTTTTAGTTTATTTACACATGTGCCATGCAGCTGGCAGATCGTCCCGCTCATTTTTTTAATATTTAATGCTGCGGTTGGTTCAGCTCAGTGCTTTTGTTAAATGATATTTGGCTTACAACCAAGCAGAGAGCTTCCCAGACTCACCAAGCAAACCAGAGTCATCCTGACAGGGAATTAAACATTAGCTCTGTTTCACTGTGTTGCCATACTTTGTTGTTTGCAAAGCTACGCGCTCACAGACTGTCAGTCGGCTCTAGATTTACTGTAAAAGATGCTCTTGTTTATAATTTATTGTGTCACAGAAGGCTCAGAGGAGGCACAACCCCAGTTATCCAGAAAGAGTAAACAAAATTATCGGACTAACAGACAAGTAGGCCTTTTTTTTGTTGCACAGTTTTTATTAATGAAGTATGAAATTCAATTCAGTTTATTTATATAGCGCCAATTCACAACAAAGTTGTCTCAGGGCACTTTACAGGAACATTCACAAACATAAAAGCCAATTAGTAAAGTTCTCTATCTAAGGAGACAGTGAATGGATGAACAGAAGACACATAGTCTTTTTAACACTGAGCATTGATCATCTCAAATAGCTATTTACTTTCTTAAAGTTAAAGTTTGATTAAGGCCTAATTAAAACTAAAGTCATTCTTACCAGAGACAGAACTCGCTCTCATCAGTTGCACGTTGTTTCCCATGGTTGTGTTTTTGGTGTTTTGGCATCTTTTGCCTAGTTCAACCCTCATTGAGGGGACACTGCAGGTAATAATGTCCTGAGAGCGCACGCTGTAGCTGCACTCATGTAGAGACATGTAGGAGGAGATGTATGAAGGCAGCAGACCAAGAAGTGATTTAAAGATGAAAATGTACCAGTGAGAGAGTCTGCGTGAAGTTAATGATGTCCAGTTAACCAGTGAATACAGGGATCAATGGTGGGTACAGTAGTTACAGCCAGTTATGAATCTCAGTGCAACATGATAGACAGCATCCAACAGGGGCAGCATGGTGGTGCAACTGGTAGAGCTGCTGCCTCTCAGCGAGCAGGTCCTTGGTTCAAACCCCGGTCCAGGAGCCTTTCTGGGTGGAGTTTGCATGTTCTCTCCGTGCATGCGTGGGTTTTCTCCGGGTACTCCGGTTTCCTCCCACAGACCAAAAACATGCATGTTAGACTGATTGGTAACTCTAAATTGTCCCTAGGTGTGAGTTAGAGAGTGAATGGTTGTTTGTCTCGTTTGTCTCTCTAAGTGTCCCTGTGATGGACTTGCGACCCGTCCAGGGTGTACCCCGCCACTCGCACAGTGATTGCTGGACATGAGTACCGGCGACCCCCGTGACCCAAAATGGAATAAGCGGGTAAAGATAATGGATGGATGGATGGATAGAAGTGGCTCAAATGGTGGCTTATAGAATATTAGAGACAGTTTACAGAGAGGCTCGTCTTTGGAGCCATATTGCAGAACCGTTTCGTTAAAGAAGCTACTGACTCTAGTATAAGGCTTTTGTTGTTTTAAAAGTTGCTGCCATGTTAGAGATTGATCAAGATAAACTACATTTCTATAAACATCAGACAATTAAGCAGTAAAACAATTAATTTGTGTAATCCCAGTCTGCTATTCAGGAAGAAAAAAAAACTGTACAGCTGATGTTTTTATAAATGGACTCTTATTATTGACTGTCATCATGAAAGAGAGTGATCATGTAATTGTTTGTGTATGGTGGTGGCGGTGCATCATTTGTCTGTTTTAGTAAATCTTATGATCATCTGGGCAGATTTCAATGTATCTTAATAATGAAGTAATACATAAGTGTCAGATGCACAACTTATTACTTTATCTAATCAACTTTATCAAGCATAAAAATTGCTTTAACTCAGTCAGTTTCACCGATGTCCAGCTAAAATATGGTGCTGTAGTAGCTTAGTCATTCCCAAACCGTACTTCAAGCACTAACTTAAGCACCAACTTACGGTGGCTCTGAGGTGTAAATGTACAACATTTGAAAAAATGCAATTACATTTCAAAAAACAAAATTGCATTTGATTAAACACAAGAGAAACACAACATTTGGAAAAAACTGATTATTTGAAAAAAACGGAATTACATTAAGCCAAAGTGGAAGTGGCCAAAGTGGAAGCGCTGAAAAAAACGGAATTACATTTTAAAAACCAGAATTACATTAAGCCAAACCGGGAGTGACAGGTATTTTAGAGTAACAGGGTGGACAGTTGAATCTGAGACTCAATTTATTTTTAATAATTTAAGTATTAAAAAATATTTTGATATCGTAAAAATGTCATTGGTTGAGAATTATTATAAATAGTACTATTAATTTTTTTATGACTTTTTTTAATTGTTATTAGAATACTAACTTAATTTCAGGAAGCATGAAATGGGACATGACTGTAAACCCAAGTTGCATTTAAATTTAGATTTAAATATTTTAAATAAATTCATCTTGTGTACATATGTTTGTGTTTTATGGTAGAGGGGAGTCAAACATGTAGGATGAGATTAATAAAATAAATATTAGCCCATCGTTAAACATAATATACCACATTATGGCATGGGGACTCAAAAGGCACTGAATAGCAGGAATGACTACTGTTTTTTTTTTATTTATTATTTTTCATTTACCCTTTGTTTATCCAGGTTGTCTCATTGAGCCACGAGAACTCATTTTCAAGAGGGACCAGTTTAGGGAGCAGATGGGGGGTTAAGGGCCTTGCTCATGGGCCCAGAGTGGGGTGAATGAGGGTGGGGGCAAGTGTGGGTGCTTCACCTACCCCACCCACAATTTTGATGTTGTCGGGTCCGGGGCATGAACCGGCGATCTTCGGATCACAGGCCCACCTCTCTAACCTCTGCGCCACCACTCCCCACACTACTGTACATTGTCCTGTTGTTCTGTTTTATGTTGTTAATAAAGTTAAAAACAACAACACTAAAACCCCTGCACCACCACTTCCAGTTTCGCTTAATGTAATTCCGTTTTTTCAAATTTAATTCTGTTGGGTTTTTTTTTTCCACTTCCACTTTGGCCATTTCTGCTTTGGCTTAATGTAATTCCATCATTTTTTAAGTGTTGTGTTTTTGTTGTGTTTTTTCAAATGTAATTTCATTTTTTTAAATATAATTCTGGGTTTTTTTGGTTTTTTTTTTTCAAATGTTGTTCATTTACACCTCAGGGCCACCGTAACTAACAGATTTTACAAGATCTTTTTTTTTTTCCCCTTAAACTTTGCGTAAAATGCAACGTGCATTCTTTCAACAAATTGCTAAGCCCATATTAAAATATCGATAGTCTCATATATGCGTCTCATGTCTTCTAAGTTTTGACAAAATTATGCATCACCCGCTAGTTTTCATTGAACTTAATAAACTTTGTATTATATGTTATATACCATCTATTTTGTCATGCATTCAATCATTGCTCATCATTTCCTATAGTTCCTGTGCCAAGCTAATTAGTTGTGATTATATATTTTATTCTGTGGAGCATCAGGGGAGGGGAGGGGGTGAGAGGTTGGATCGCAGGTTGAGACAGACTAATCCTGGTGAGGACGGTGCAAGACGTCTGTGCGAGTCTGCACCTAAGCTTACAGAGCAGAAGGAGCCGTAACATTTTTAGCTGATCATAGCCGAACCACCTGGGATGGAGAGTTGAACAGCTTGCCACTTCATTTAGGTTCAAAGAGCAAACGAAGTCAACTGATTTCCTCCTCCCTTCTGAAATGCATGGGTGCTTTAGCCTGACTAGTGGGGGGGTTGGACATTTGGTTTGGTTCAACCTCTCTGCACGTCTTTACAAACAGGATCCAATCAGCTTTGGATCAGAGGGATAAAGTCTTATCTTATTACAACTGTAATTACTACCTCAGCGATTAAAACAGTGAATGGAGGAAACAAAGTAACGTAGTTAAAGACGTGACCGGTGTACAATAGACCAGTCAGTTATAAATATAAATCCAATATAAATCATTTTAAAGTGTGAACTCCCTTCTCAGTGGGTGCTTAAGCATCTTTTTATTACAAGTACTAATCTGGTTAATCCTGCATAAGCATACCTAACTGTCGCCATTCGGTGACGTGCTCTTCCTTGAACATGTACTGTAAAAAGTGGCGACGCACTGTTAATGTCCAAAAACTGTGTACAGCAGTTTTAATTCTAAATGAAATGTCCTCCTTCTCAACCGTCATAGACCTCGTAATGTCCAGTCTAGAACCAATATGTATGCGGTTCTGCAGAGTACTGGATGGTTTGTCACTTCATCTCTCAGCCTCTTGTGGCTTTAACAGGAACAGGCGTCACAGAGAGAGGTGCTAGCTCAGGCATCGCACGCCCTCCTAATTATGTGAGGCCAACTTGGGCTTTATGCAGGGGACTGTGTACCATGGTTTTGTATTAAATGTGCCTATAGATTTGTCTTTAAATTTAAAATGTTATGATAATAGTTGGTCCCTCGACAGTGATGCAGCTTTTGTCCTGCTTATAGCTCAGTTTTGAGAAGTTTTAGGGTGAGAGACTGGATATCTCTTTTTATTCATTTAAACTATACATCTCAACCGTGTCTTTATAATAGCCTTTTTTTTTTTCTGGACTAGGGCATGGCAATAAATAAGCTTTGGAGCTGCTGCTATAATTTGTCTGAAGAGAGTCATGCTTTCATTGATAATGCTAACTTTGTCATGCCACTAACACTAACACTAGCAGCTAGCCTCTGATGAGTAATTTGTGTGGCTGCAAATTGTCACTGGTGTGTTCTGAATTAATTTAATCTTATCTCAGATTTTGATCTGAACTCACCTTTCAGAGGAAGTTATTTTAGTCCTGCTCCCTAAACTCTAATGTGCTGTTTTAAGCACAGGTGTCACAGTGTGATAAATCTTCTTCAGGCCTACATAGAAGTTTTAAAGTTTTCACTGAGATGTCTACAGTTCCCTTTTCTCTTCTTTTTATCCTTGATTTTATTCTCTCTCTCTCTCTCTCTGCCTCCTCCTTGTTGTTTCTCTTTCATACTATTTTCAGAGGCACAGCCAGTTCCACTTTACAGCAGAAGTGCAGATTCCTCGGTGTTGTCATGACAACACTCCCATGACTCCACGACACACTGTGGCTGCTCATCATTCTCTTCTTGTCTTATGTTTTTGAGTTTAAATTTTAGTTTGCTTGTTTATTTTTCATTTTCTTTACCTCCAAAAGTCTTTTTTTTTTTTTTTAGATTGTGGAATCTACCCTTAAATAATTTGAATTATTACAGAATTTCAGTCATAATCAAAGCTAATTAATGTTTGACATCTGAAATATTTTCATAGATTGGGAAAACGTCCAGGCGTCATGTTAGATGGCAACGGTGGTGCAGTTGGTAGAGCTGTTGCCTCTCAGGGAGAAGGTTGTAGGATCAAATCCCAGACGAGGACCTTTCTGGCTCATGCAAAAACATGCATGCTAAGCTAATTGGTAACTCTAAATTGTCCCTAGCTGAGAGTGTGCATGTTTTGTCAAACTGGTTGAAAACAACAAAGTCCATGCTCAATAATCCAGGTATACAATCCAACATTTTTCAGTCAGGTCATCTGGACAGTTTCTTTTTTGTGTGCTGAAACAATCTTATCACAAGCAGAACTGGTTTGTTACACTTTGGAGTAAGGGTTGGGAGAAGAATCAGTTTTGTTGTGTGTTTCCTTGACTGATGAAGCCTTCCGGATCGAAGGTGAAACGTTTCAGCACAAAAAAAAAAAGAAACTGTCCAGATGACCTGACTGAAAAATGTTGGAGTGTGCATGTTTCTTTGTCCCGCTTCTGTGGCCCTTTGATGGACTTGTGACCTATTCAATTTGTACCCCACATCTGGCACAGTGACTGCTGGACACAAGCACCAGCAACCCAGAAAGGAAGAAGTGGGCAAAGATGATGGATGGATGGTGTCATGTTGCTGGTAGAACGATGTAGAATTCTATATGTTCTAGTTTACCATCTGGTATTTTTTACTGCATAATACTAAAATATCTCTAGCCATGTCTTGTTGAAGGTGTTCATTCAAGAAAGATGGAAATAATGAAACAAACCAAGAGGTCAAATTTTACTGCACTGGTTGGATGATTTTTATTTATATTATCGATGTTTCTGTATTTTTAGCTGTATAAGTCGTGGGTTTTTTGCATAATTTACATGCCCTGCGACTTATACGCCAAAGTGATATACAAAGTATTTATGGATTGTTTTCCATTTTTATAAACTGATTTTTGGCTGAGGCAGCACGGTGGCGCAACTGGTAGAGCTGCTGCCTCTCAGCGAGCAGGTCCTTGGTTCAAACCCCGGTCCAGAGGCCTTTCTGGGTGGAGTTTGCATGTTCTCTCCGTGCATGCGTGGGTTTTCTCCGGGTACTCCGGTTTCCTCCCACAGTCCAAAAACATGCATGTTAGGCTGATTGGTAACTCTAAATTGTCCCTAGGTGTGAGTGAGAGAGTGAATGGTTGTTTGTCTCTATGTGGCCCTGTGATGGACTTGCGACCCGTCCAGGGTGTACCCCGCCCCTCGCACAGTGATTGCTGGACATGGGCACCAGCGACCCCCGTGACCCATAAATGGAATAAGCGGGTAAAGAAAATGGATGGATGGATGGATGGATTTTTGGCTGAGATATGACCGTTTTCATTCATTCTGACTGAAAAAAAAAAAGAACAGTACCATTTTTCAACCACTAGATGGCAGAAGAGTAGTAAGACATGCTGTTGCGTCATGTAATAGGTAAAAGTGGCTATAATGACAAATTCAAAAAAGTTCAAGACCAAAACAATTGGACTTTATTTATTATACTTTACATTATACTTGATTATTGTACTTCATTATTTTTGTATCAAACTTTTTTGAACCATGTCCTGGATGACAGAGAATCTTCACCAGCTATTAATGACACAATTGGCTTGCCATAAACTCCCACCTTCGTCCAGCTTGCCTGGAGCAACCGTCAAATCAGCTTCATTTTGCTGCGCCGCCCCGGTGAAATGCAGCTAATTTGACCATTGAAGTGCATTTATTAAGTAAAAGTTCAACTGAGACACACCTTTTCTAAAATGTTGAGCAAACAAATAATTATTTTAGGTGCTTATCTTGTTAAATTTCAAAGAAACGCGCAGCATTCCTCCTTCCTGATTTCCTCCCTCTGCGCGCTCCCGGAGCACCGAGGCAGCGAATACTTTTGAAATACAGCTGATTTGACCAATAAAGTCCTTTTATTAAGTAAAAGTTCAACTGAGACACACCTTTGCTATAAAGTCGAGAAAACAAATAATTGTTTTTAGGTGGTTAACTTGTTAAATTTGCATAGCGACTCGTCCGTGCACGTGCTTACTTCTGCGTATCGGCTTTTGAAATGCAGCTGATTTGACCGTCAAAGTGCATTTATTAAGCAAACGTTAGACTGAGACACACCTTTACTATAATTTCGAGCAAACGAATAATTGTTTTTAAGTGTTAATCCTGTTAAATTTTCGTTAAAGTCCTCCCATGCACGTTCTTGCGGCCGCCATTTGGCAGCCAATCAATTTTTGGCACAACACCGGCCCACATTTCCGGGTTGTCAGCGGTGATGCGTAACAAACGCAACGTGTCAGCAGTGACGCATAATAGATGCAACGTATATGGCGAAGCAATGTATTTATGGATTGTTCCACTTTATTAGACATATTTGGACTGATGCGACTTATAGGGCGGTGCAACGTTTACGGCAGAAAATACAGTATTGCCATCCATATTTGCACCAAATTCTGATCATATTGTTCAGCATTAAGTTTGTAAACTGTAGTTAGATAACAAACTGCTCAATCTCGCTTGTCTTTATCAGGAGGGAAAAAGCCTCACCTGTTTTAGAAATAATTTCAATATGATTATGTTGCACTACAAAACTAAACAGTGACACTAAGCAGACAGTTTAATTTGTGAAAGCAACTGTTGTATTCTCCAAGAAGCTTCACACCTTCATTAAATAAAGACCCGCATGTTTTCTTGCATCTTGTAACTCGTATCCATCCTCACCAAAACTTTATTACAAAGCTTTTTTTTACATTAAACAATGATTCACTTGTACAAAATCCATAAGAACATTTCAAATGTACAGGAAGATGAGCAGTTTTTACCTTTTATTGCTTTGTCTTGCTAAGGGTGGTGTGTTGCACCAGACTTGTGTCGTTTTGCCCTGCAGCTCTCTCTTATCCACTCATGTGAGGAGTGCCTCTGGGTCAAAAAGCAGTCAGTGCACGTGTATGAGCACAGTGATTTTACGATAGGGAAACAAAAACCACACACTCTCAGGTCTGCACAGAAATGGGGAAAAGCCACACGCTGTTATAGTCAGAGTGTAAGATATTCATCCCTACTGATTTATTAATGGGACCAGACGTGGATGAAGGAGAGCACATGCAGGAGGGTGCAAAAAGAGCGACTGGGGAAGGACACAGACAGACGACACAAATAAGAAGTGAAGCGCAAACATTGAAGAGATGAAGAACAATAAGGAGGAGGTGGAGAATAGATGCATTATTAAACAGTAAGAGTCTTAGATTATTTACAGCAACTGAAGAGTTGATCACATTTTGAGACACGCAGAACAATGTTAGGTAGTTTGTTTACCCAGTAATTCATTGTATTTACCCGTTTCTTTCTTTTAGGGTCACGGGGTCACTAGTGCCCATATCCAGCCATCACTGTGTGAGAGGCGGGGGACACCCTGGACAGGTCTCCAGTCCATCACAGGGCCACATAGAGACAAACGAGACAAACAACCATTCACTCTCTCACTCACACCTAGGGACAATTTAGAGTTGCCAATCAGCCTAACATGCATGTTTTTGGTCTGTGGGAAGAAACCGGAGAATCTGACGCACAGAGAGAACATGCAAACTCCACCCAGAAAGGCCTCAGGCTGGGATTTGACCTGGTGACCTTCTCACTGAGAAACAACAGTTCTAACAACTGCGCCACCGTGCTGCATTTATTCGATTATTCTATTGAATAAATGTTTTTTTGTTGTTGTTATTTTGTTTTGAACAAATGGACATGTAAAGATTTTGCTCAATGTTTACACTGATTTAGAGAAATTCAGGACCCAATTCACCAAAGGTGCTGCTGCATCTTTATCCAGTTAATAACATTTTCCATCCATCCATCCATCCATTTTCTTTACCCGCTTATTCCATTTTGGGTCACGGGGGTCGCTGGTGCCCATGTCCAGCAATCACTGTGCGAGGGGCGGGGTACACCCTGGACGGGTCGCAAGTCCATCGCAGGGCCACATAGAGACAAACGAGACAAACAATCATTCACTCTCTCACTCACACCTAGGGACAATTTAAAGTTACCAATCAGCCTAACATGCATGTTTTTGGACTGTGGGAGGAAACCGGAGTACCCGGAGAAAACCCACGCATGCACGGAGAGAACATGCAAACTCCACCCAGAAAGGCCCCTGGACTGGGGTTTGAACCAGGGACCTGCTCGCTGAGAGGCAGCAGCTCTACCAGTTGCGCCACCGTGCTGCCTAATAACATTTTCCCTTTTTCTATATTATACTGTACATTTGTAAACCAAAAACATTTTTAATTTGTTTTGTTGTTAGTTTTTATGTTCTGTGGATTTAATCTCTAATTGTTGTAGTACAAGAACTTTTTTAATTATGAAATTAGCACTCCTTGAAGAACCAAATGTTCACTGGGTACTCAGGGTTAGGGTTGTATAAGCTCCACTTGCCACTTAAAAAAAAAAAGGCAATCTGTTTATATTTGAGTCAATTACCAGTGCGGAAAATGAAAATGCAGCAGTTACAATCAGCTTACTGCCCCCCTCCCCCTCCCCATTTTATATGTATTTGTTATCATTTTTAGGTTTTTGAGTTTTTCTAAGAGTTGTTAAATATGCAACTATTTAAGTGAACGCCTCGACTGTTTGGTTCCTTAACCTTTTGACTTAGATTTGAATACATAGACTCTTATATTCCACAAGGAGTTTCAGAAATAAACACCACAGTGTCAAAAGTGTTGTGTAGGCCCTCCCCTTTTGATGGACACCTCTGTTGCCAAACTGGGTTGAATTATGGTCTCTCCAGAACCAATAATATCCACTGAGTACTAACTACATACTAGTTATAGGTACAGTCATTTTGATAGCACAGGTAAATAATTCATAGTGTTTACAAGTGTGACTAAGCTTTTCCTTGTCTTCTTAAGGGTTCAAGAACAACATCTAATTTAGTTTGGGTATACATTTTCCAGACATTTTAGACATTTTTGTGGGACTGTTAAAGAATTAAGGAATTTTATTAAATGATGTTACATTTTGACCATTAGTTTAAATCGATGTACAGTATATTAGATAGGAGATGGTTTGATTTATAAAGCTTGGCATTTGTCATAAAAAAAACTAATTTGACCCATCACATCCACATCCATCTGAATCATATAAACAGATATAGGTAACTAAAATGTACTGGTTGAACATTTTGCTATAAGTGTACTGTATTTTGCCAAAATATGATAAATAATTGCACTATTTATAGGCATCTTGAATGAAATGTCTTTTAAAAAAATCTTAAAGAATGTTTTGAAGCACTTATCTTAGCAGTACCAACAACTAACATGATTTTTAGCAGAAAAGACTCAAATCTTTGCAAAAGTTTTTGCATGTTAGCAAAGCTATTTTTCTTTCAAACTAGGAAATCCCTATATTCAAATGTGGTTTTAAAGTTTCCTCTTTCAAATGACATCAATAAAGCCTCTTAAGAGTATGGAAAAAATAGAATTCCGACCGATTTTCCAGGGGTTATATCGATTAGCAAGACAAATCAAGCCATTCACTGGATCTGCTCATGATATCAAGATGATCTGGCTATCAAAACGTAGCTTATACAGCCAGAATTCTAAAAATATGCGTAGTTCAGTTTGACCAAATATGACTGATCCCCAAAAGTTGATTAGCTGTAGTGGGCATCTTGAATGAAATTCACTACAAACCTTACACAGTTGGTAATCAATGAGTACATGTTGAAATTTTCATTATAATCTGTGTAATGGTTTTAAAATATGTTGCTAATAGACAAACACACACACATGCACAGAGAAGCAGATAATTGCATGACTGTCTGCCTTTTAAAATGTAAAATCACACTCATTTAAACACCTATTAAACACATAATCTCCCCCCGCCGAATCACCACCTTAACCCCTCTGCAGAATCCCCTTAGTCCTTCCACAGAATCGCCACCTTAATGTGGTGGAGGAGTTTGAGTACCCCTGTGATCCTGGGGGCTATGTTGCCTGGGTCATTAGCTGCTGATAGGGTCTCCCATGACAAACAGGCCTCAGGGGAGGGGTCAGACTAAGAGTGATCCAAAACCCTTGATGGACAAACAACAGATGCATCAGGAAACTTCATCTGGAAAAGATAAACCAGGGTACCTCTCTGGAGCCAAGCCTGGGGGGTAGCTCACTGGCAAACACTTGGTGGTAGAGATTTGACACCTGGGGCTTGGCCAGGCCAAGCTCGAAGATTGAACATGACACCACTGCCATGTGGGCCCCCCACCTGAATGGGGCACCCAACAAGATCGGGTGTAATGGATGCCAGGTGGCAGACAAGGGAGGGTACCTGGCCATGCCAACTTTTGGCAGCATAGACTAGCTCTAGGGATATGGAATGTTACCTCACTGGGAGTTAAGGAGCCAGAGCTTGTGTTGGAGGTTGGGCAGTACCAGAAATTCTCAGTGTTGAAATTTTCCCCAGTGAAGAAGATAATTGTTTCTCTGTGGCACTGGGCTACTGGAGGAGTGGTTCTGACAGTTATTTGTACTTGTGCACTTAACATCTGTTCAGATCACCCAGCCTTTCGGGAGTCTCTGGATGGTGTCTAAGAAGGGGCGCCATCTGGTGATTCCAGTGTTCTACTGGGTGACTTCAATTACCATGTGGGCAATGACAGTCATCTGGAAGAGGATGATAGGGAGGAACGGCCTCCCTGATCTAAACCTCCTGGACGCCTCCCTTTAGAAGCTGTTTGGGCTTTGGTAAGAGGCCCCAGGGATGACTCAGAAGTCGCTGATGTGATTGTGTATCTTCTCTGGCTTGAGAATGCCTCTGTGTCCACTAAGATGAGCTGGAAAGTGTAGTTGGGGAAAGGGATGTCTGGGTTTCTCTCCTGAGCTTGTTGCCTTCACGACCCGACTATGGAAGGAGATGGAGAGTGAGAGCTGAAGCTTGGATCAGAAGTTAAAATGCCATAAAAGTGGCTGTGGCTGAGTGGTTAGAGCAGTCGTCCTCCAATGCAAGAGTTAGGATTTCGACTTCACCAGCCTTCACATGCCCAAGTGTCCCTGGGCAAGACACTGAACCCCTAGTTGCCTCCTATGTGTGTCCCATCGGTGTATGAATGTGTTAAAGCTCTGATTAGTCTCTTTAGGATAATTTGTTAAACTAGCTTTGTAGAGATCTAGTAGAGTGCTGTATGAATGGGTAAATGAGGGCACAGATTGTAGTGTAAAGAGCTTTGAGTGTCTTCCTAAGATAGAAAGGCGCTATAAGTATAGTCCATTTCCCATGAAAGGGAATATATTGTTTGTGGGTCTATGCCTCATAAACAACCTACATTTGTTTTAATAAAACCAAACATAACCAAACAGGAGTTTTGAGGAGATTAGCTAACATTTGTCTTTTTTTTTTTTCAGTGTTTGAGAGTGTTGCATTACAATCTCTCCAGTTGGTCATGACTTTTAAGATGACAACACACAGACTGAAAGAATAAATTTCAGGAATTAAGCTGGCTTAGCAGGAATATCATGTACAATATTACATTGCATGTGTAATCTTATTAAAATACTGTAATTTATAATTATCTTGTTGGTCTTTTATGTTCTTTCAGTAAAGGGTGCCCTTTGTTTCTGTCTTTATTTCCATCTTTCTTACAGACATGTCATTTCTTTGGCCACAGTTTTGGCACATTAGCGCTATTTAAAAAGTTTTTTTCTGGCTCATTTGATTCTTGGCTCACAGCAGCCACATTGGCATTAGACAGCTTGATGAGTGACTGCTCCCCACGGCAAACATGGCATGTCCGTTTTCATCAGGATTCACAGCAGAACATAAACTCTTTCATCCCCAGCTCCTCATCCGCCTTCTTTGTTTGCCAGAAATGTAGTTAAAGGGATAGTTCAAATCTCTAATGTAGGGTTTTGTGGAAAGGATATGAATACCTGTTACTACAGTTTTTGGATCAACCTCATTTGGAAAAAAAAAAAAATGTTTATATCTGACTGGATTGACGAAATAACAACTACTCCAAGCGGGGCAAAGACCTAATTGAATTGCTGCCATCGGGAAGCCCAACCTTTTTCAGTCAGATCATCTGGACAGTCCAGATGATCTGACTGAAAAAGGTTGGATTTTATACCTGGATTATTGAGCATGGACTTTGTTGCCGTCGGGAAGGACTCAAATATATTCAGTCATGCAGATGCAGACTGTTGGGTGGATGTGCTTGGATTCTCGTCACTGAACAAGATTTATTTTTAAGAAAATAGCCATTATATGATTGTTTTTTCTTTCTTTCTTGTTTCTACAGGAGTAGTGCAGCATGCCACTGGTGAAGAGAAACATTGAGCCCCGGCACTTGTGCCGCGGTGCGCTGCCTGATGGAGTGACCAGTGAATTGGAGTGTGTCACCAACAGCACGCTAGCTGCCATCATCAAGCAGCTGGGCAGTTTGAGTGAGTATACTGTTGTTAAGGACAAGAATAAATCTCTCACTGATGTAAACACACCATGAATGACTTAAAAATGTGTTATTTTGAGCAGCAGACATCGAGCTGTTTACACAGAGACATTTTAGACCAGTCTACATAATTAAACTTGTCTAAAATTATCTTTTAGAGTGTTTTTTTTTTTTTTGACCAAGCAAAGTTGCTGATGCAAAAAATACAGTGTGGTGTATTTTTAGGTTATGCTTAAGTCCCAAGATCTTTGTTTCCATGGTAACGTTTAATAGCACCAGTTTACAAATGGAGGAACATGTGACTCATAATTTGTGGTTTGGTGGTAATGATGGAGCAAGGAGGTTTGTAAGATTTCCGTAACCTCCTGGGAACTGAGCGTGCTTCTGTGTTTAGTTGGACCTAGTTTCTAATTAAAATGAACAACTTAAATGAACCTTAGATACACCCAAAGCTTTAGGTGGTTGAATATCATCTTTAAAAATTCAGATTGAAACCACAATCACAGCTCCTCTGTTGAAACTTTATGTCATCTCATAAGTCTAACATTAACAATAAACTAGTATTTATTTTTTCTCTGCCACGACTGCTCAGTGTTATTAAAACTGAGCCCATGTTTAGAGGATTCCAAAAGAAACTCATAAGAAGAAAATAGTCCTTATCACTCAAAGCAGTGGTTCTAAAGTTGGAGTTGGGACACCACGGTGGATTGTACAGCACTCAATTGTTTGGTCTTGAGATCATTTCCAGGAATTACATTTAAAATTATTGCTGACAACATTTTATTTTGCAATAATTGCTCCAAAAGATAAACTTCGCTTAGTCTCATTGAGTCACGAGGACCCACCCCCCAAGAGAGACAGGGCAGTTATATGAGCACCCTGGTGTGATGAGACTAAATGTTTTGGTGGCATGACGCTCCTTAGCTCGTCAAAAAATAAAATCCATAAATTAGCCGCAGCATTATACAAGTCGTGGTGTTCAAAGCGTGTGAAAAAAGTAGCGTCTTGTAGTCCAGAAATTACGGCAATTCAATAGTTAAATTATCTCCTTATGTTCTGTGATCACCCAGTAATTCAAATCAGGTATTTTGGAGCAAACAAAACCTCCAAACATGCAGAATAGTGGTCCTCCATGACCAAGACTGAACCCCCGATCTAGTAGAGTGCTGTATGGATGGGTAAATGAGGCACAGATTGTAGTGTAAAGAGCTTTGAGTGTCTTGATCAGATAGAAAGGCGCTATATAAGTACAGTCCATTTACCATATAGTGCCAAGTCACAGGAGAAATTGTCTCAGGGCGCTGTAATTCTAACTGTAACTGCATCCAGTTAATATCGTCCTGCACTTTAATGGTCTTGTACTTTAATGTGACACAAAGTAGAAGTTCCAATTTGCTGAGTCCCCATAAAGGTTTTGGTTTTTCTCACGTTCTTGTCATGTGCATGCTTCAGGGTTGACAAAAAGAATATGAGGGACCATCAAACTATCACTTTACAACTGTCATATTATGACCAAAACTACTGTGAGAGTGCACTTTAGTGGTGGTTTATGGGGACAGGAGGTGTATGCACTTTCACGGTCAGCATGGGGGAGAGGGAGTTATGTGTTGTGACTGGCCAATGTGCACAGAAGAGGAGTGGGGTTGCACTTGGTGGGCATGTAGATTTTCTGATGATATGTGGGTGTTTTCATAAATAAAACCAAGTTTTTCTACAAGTAAAGAAGTACCAGATATATCATAAAATTTGGCTTTTTTAAAACTACTTATCATATATTGTGTAGAATCTAAAACTAAAATAATTACTGTATATTTGGCAACAGTGGCAAACTTTAAATGCGTGCTCCATGTCTTGTTTCCTGTTTTTGGTGTGTTGTGTGGCAGCATTACAGCACCACCCACAGGCCTGGCATAGACACTACAGCAGTATTTTTGATCGTTTTTGTGTTAAATAACTTCTTGCCATGGTTGTTGTAACTCTTATCATTAAGGTTTACATGTTTTCAGATGAAATTTTGCTGTACAGATTTACGTATTCTTCTAATGCCGCACTCAGAAATCTGCATATTTCATCTAAAAGCCAGAAAAGTATTCAAAGCAAACCAGAAGTGAGATCCTTCCATGTTAACGTGATGGGGATAAAAAGCTTTTCAGATGTGATAAACAGTTATCGGCTAAATTAAATTCAGCGACAGCTCGTTCAGGATGAGTGGAGGCTCTGTGCCTCTACTCCATCTGTTAGACCAGTTGGGTGTATGATGTAGAATGATGTAAAAGAACAGGACAAAAAAGACATTTAGAGTCAATGAGACTGTAGCTAATATACTAATCTAAGTATGTAAGCTGGTGACAGAGTTAATGAGACAGGCAGCATTTTTTAATGTTTGCCTCTCGTGATTTCCCACAAACAGAAAGGTCATTTTAGTTTTCAGTCTGTTTAGACAGACGACAGGTGGGGAAGGCTAAGGAACCGGATTAACCAATATTCAGAAATGTGGATGCCATACGAATAATAAACATCATACTTTTACAGCGAGCCAACAATTTACCTTTTTCTGTTTTGTTTCTAATTCTAATTTTTGATGATGGACCTTTGTTCAGTAATGTTGTGCACCTATGATCTATAGAAAATCTATTTTGATACACTGCCAATGATTTGATTCCTTAACAAGAGCAGCAAAAACCAATTCAGTACAATTTAGCTGATAATTGTGATACAATTAATTAAAATCATTACGTTTTGATTCGAAACAAAATGATTCAGTATAATACAATTCAATAAACTATAGCAACACAAAGGAATGGTTCGAGGTCAGTTATTAAAGCAAATTTTTACTACTCTAAGAACAATGGCCGCTCACAAACAGGTCTTATTTTAAAAACACCAAAACTCTTTAAAATAAGTCTTATTCACCTTCAACAAATGACACAAAAAGTATGCGCAAAATTATTAAATCTTTCAAAAACAGACATGTTTAGCAATCTTTGAATAGCTCAGCAGTGAGCTTTCTGCTTTATACATCGTATTGTTTTCTACATTATAGCATTACAGCTGCTCAGTATGAACAGAAGTAAACAAGCAGTACACTGATGCCTCCATTGCTGAGGGATTTGAATAGTGAGTGTTTGTAGTTTTCGTGATGAGTGTTTTTATGGAATGGAATTAGGAAATGCAAGTAAACCTTAATTTGTTTGGTGCAAGATATTCATAGGTAGGTTTTTTTATTTCTGTTTGTGTGGTTTTTGCTTGTCCAAGACAGCAAAGAGTGGCAGATTCTGTGTGAAGGGAACTATTTTATCCACCACCAGGCGCAACGTTAGAGCCAGGGGTCGCACCAATCATTTGAGGAAACTATACTTTTAGGCAATATAAAAACTAAAAACCTTAGTTTTCTCAAACAACAGGTGTGGCTGGTTTTCACACATACACATAAGAAAGTAGCCATCTTGGATTAAACCAGCCACTAGGGAGCACAAGCCAGTGCAACTCTTATGCCCGTCCCAAGCTCAGGTAAAAGGTGAGGGTTGTGTCAGGAAGGGCCTCCATTATAAAACACTCCTGCTAAAGCTAATATGCGAGTTCATATAAGCGACACCATAACGGACCGGTCAAAATGTGGGTTAACAATAACCATCACCGGTGCTGTTGACTAACAGGTTGCCGGAAGAAATTGAACTACTCTCAGTTGAGGACCACAAGAAGGAAAACATGTCAAGAGACAGAGGGAGAAGAAGAAAGTCAAGAATGGAGGACTGAGGGTGGCAGGTCTGAATGTGGGGACAATGGCAGGCAAAGGTAGAGAGCTGGCTGGCATGATGCAGAGAAGGAAGGTAGATATCGCATGTGTCCAAGAGACCAAGTGGAAAGGCAGCAAGGCTCGCAGCATTGGAACAGGGTTTAAATTGTGTTACCATGGTGTGGATAGAAAGAGAGATGGAGTGGGGGTGGTCCTGAAGCTGCCAGTAAAAAGACAAAGAGGAGATATATGGATGCAGAGGGGACATGGAAGTAGTTGGAGCGAGGACAGAGGATGCAGAGGACGGAGTGAGATGGAGGAGGATGACTCGCTGTGGAGACTCCTGAAGAGCAACAAACCGAAAGAAGAAAAAAGAAAACGAAAAAGTAATCCTCTTGGATTTTGAAGTGACAGCCCAATCTTCAAAGATTACCTTTCTTGCTCCTAGATGCAGCCACACACCAAAACCCAAGTCTGCACCTCGCTTATTTTTCAAGTTGTTATACTCACAACATGCATGGACAGTTGGAGTGCATTTCCAGTTCCTCCTCTTCACTCAGTGACAACTTATTTTATTTACTTTTATTCTTTGCTGTAAACCCTAACATAATGAAACACAGTGTTGTTACTGTTTAAGGTACTTGAGGATACACTTTTACTGTATTACAGCTAGTAGGGGAGAGGTAGGGCAGCCAGCTTGGGACCCGAAAGTCCCAGGTTCGATTCCCAGCCATTCCCACATGCCATGTTGTCTCTGAACAAGACACCTAATCCCTAATTGCTCCCCGGGCGCTTACCTAGCTGCCCACTGCTCCTCCTGGGTGTATCCAGGTGCGATGGGTTAAATGCAGAGAACTAATTTTACTCACATAGCTCGTATTTACTAAATCATAGTTTGAAATATATTTTGAAACAAATGGAAGTTCACATTCAGTTCTTTGAAAACTTCCATTGGTGCTACTTTTTAACTGATTTAGGGATTGTTTGTGAAGCAGCGCTAAGCTAACAGCTGTGAATGTACTTTGTGGTACGGCAGATGTTTTATTATTGTATCGAACTGAAGTGCAGACGTTGGTGTGTTTGTGCTGGTGTCCAGGTCGCCATGCAGAGGACATTTTTGGAGAACTGTTTAATGAAGCCAACAGCTTCTACCTGAGGATGAGCAGCCTGCAGGAGAGAGTGGACCAACTGGCTGTGAAAGTCACCCAGCTTGACTCCACTGTGGAGGAAGGTGAGTTTGTGGACAGGGAAGGGGGGTGAGGGGGTGAGCATCCAGCTGCATTTTGTGGGTCCAACACTATAAAATCACTCAGCCACAACTTTAGCTGTCAGATGACTTTGAGCTAGTTTTTATGAAAGCGGGAATGTTGTACAGCAATAACTGCCTGTATGGTAACTATGTGCATTTTACACAATACAAACACTATTAAACATATTTACACGTTTAACATTTAGGAAACAGATTTTACATTTGTTACTATAAACTGCAGTACTGTGATTTTTTTTAAATGAGAATAGAACAAGAGAGTATCTCTAATAGAGGAGAAACGAACACTTGGCCAAAATGTTAAATGTCATTTCGACTCCTCAAAGCAAGATGTTTGCAGGTTCAGTGCACGTAAACAACCCGTTTTACTTTATCTGAAATTATGTGCTTTTTTTCTTATTATATTGGTTTAATAAAGGCAGTCCTAGATGTATTACTCTATAGAAAGCCACAGTATTACCCATGAGTGTTGCTTGTGTGAAAGTGGTCCTGTGGTTGGTTCTAGTGTGTCATAATCTATACCATTAAGCATTTTATTGCCTCTGAAGGTCAATGCTCCTAATTTAGTAATTGATTATCCTTTACAAACACACACACACACACACACAGTCAGGCAGATTTCTTCCCATTTTATGCCTTTTGTTCCTTTTCTGACTTTATTTTTAAAATAAAAGGCATTTTATTGTTTTATTCTCCTTCTTTCAGTATATCTTTAGTTTTTTTTAACCCTTTAGATTATTCTTTTGTATCTATTTTATTTTTTTTTTTTTTTACATATTTCTCACTCTTTGTCCTCTTCTGTCAGTTTTTTTTCTTCCTTGGTGATATTGCCTAGTCATTCTGCAGTGCAGCAACCTCAGACAGTCAGAATCAGAGCAGCGCAGACGGAGAAAAGACAAAGCTCAGCAGACTATTGTCTTTTCTTTCCTTCCTTCTCCCACTCCTCTTCCTCCTCACCGTCTTGCTTTCATCTCATTACTATCAGGAAGATCTCGTATCACGATTGCTTTCTTTTATAAATCTACTAGGACTCTCATCTGTCATGTTGGAATTATGTTACTGTGTGAATGTTTATGAAGCATTCACTCTGTTCTGATCCATTTTTCTTCAGTATGTTTTTCAGCATCTTTCTCGTTCCACAGTTTTTACCTATTTCAACAAATCATAAATCAAAATGTTCAGCTCGTTCAGGAGAAGGGTGCTATGATTGGTACAGCTTTAGCTTCTTGAAATATTTATCCTTTTCTGTAATTTTTTTTCTCACATAAAATGAATTGAGCTCATTTTCTATCCTTCAACTCTTTAGATCTATTTACAACCTTTTACTGCTCCTTTCACATTTTGTTCTGCTTCAGCTTCTTTTGGCTTCCTTGTGCAAATTTTAACTTTTTTAAGCCATGTTCAGCTAATTTCAGCTGTTTGTTCAGCTGTTTTGTGCTCCTTTCAGATTCGTTCTGCTAACTACAACATTTTTGTTCTTCTAATTTCTCGCTGCCAATTTCAGCTTGTTATACTTCTTTCAACTTATTTATACAAGTTTCAGCTTTTTCTGCTACTTCAGCTACTATTTAGCTGTTTTATGCTAATTTTAGCTTTTTCAGCTAATTCCACATTGCACTCATTTCAAGTTTTTTCAACCTAATTCAGCAAAAATGTGCTCTCTCCACTTCCTTCTGGTAACTTAATCTTCATTCTGCCTTTTAGCTACTTTTCAGCTGTGTGTTTTTTTGTTTGTTTGTTTGTTTGTTTTTTTGCTAATTTCAACTTTTTTCAGTTAATTTCTACATTTTGTGCTAATTTATGCTTCTTTCAGCCTAATTGGGCAAATGTTCTTTCAGCTTTCTTCTGCTAATTTAAGCTTGTTCAACCCTTTCAGCTACCTTTTTTAGATTTGTTAGCTAATTCCAGCTGTTTTCACACAAATTAAAAAAATCCTTAGTAATTTCTGCCACTTCCAGCCTAATTAACTTTTTTTCTGCTAATTTCATCTTGTTATGCTCATTCTAGCTTTTTTCAGCCAGTTTAAGCATTTTCTGCTGTTTCAGATACTTTTTAGCTGTTCTTTTGCTAATTTTAGCTTTTTCAGCCTATTCCTCATTTTTTAGATCATTTCTGCTTCTTTCAGCCTAATTGGGCAAATGTTATTTCTGCTTTCTTATGCTAATTTAAGCTTGTTCCACCTTTTCATCTACTTTTTTTAGAAAATGTTTAGCTAATTCCAGCTGTTTTCAAATAATTTCAAATTTTTCTTGGTAATTTCTGCTACTTTCAGCCTAATTAACTTATTTCTACTAATTTCAGCTTGTTATGCTCATTTCAGCTTTTTCAGCTAAGCTTTTGCTGTTATTTCAGCTACCATTTAGCTGTTTTATTTTAATTTTAGAATTTTTTTTAGCTAATTCCACATTTTTTGCTAATTTCTGCTTCTTTTAGCCTAATTGGGCAAACATATATTCCTTGAGCTTTCTTCTGCTAATTTAGGTTTGTTCTTCCATTTCAGCTACATTTCAGCATGATTTTAGCTAATTTCAGATGTGTCTCTGCAAGTTCTTCTGCTATAAGCATTCACACTGCATTTTCACAGGAAATGCTATTTCTCTTAATTTTTATTGTATCAAGAATTAATTTTGCACTAATTGTTTCTTGTTTTGACAAATGAAAGAGTTAAAGGCTTTAGTGACATTGAAAAAATGAAAGGGGGATAAAGGAGGGATGTGAGGTGCAAAAGTGAGAACAGAAAAATAACATGGAAGGAGAAAGACTGTTTAGAAAAGAAATATGAATAAATTCAATTACTCTGGCTAATACCGTATTATATCAGCTACATGAAGACTAACTGGTATATAGCACCAGACTGGTTACAACCATAGTAGTAAACTCTAATTTTCCATTTAAGTTTGTTATAATTGTATTTAAATTGTATGTAAATATGTGACTAAAGTGAAGAGTAAATGAATAGTAAAATAAGAATTAGCAAGATATCAGGGGATGAACAGAAAAAAAACATAAATGCTTTGAGAGAAAGATTGAGTTGGCCAGGGAAAGAATAGAGAAAAACAGAAACAGAGTATTTGTAGCCTCTTTGCAGATGTGACTGAATGAAAATTGCATCAGGTGCTAGTTCTGTGGATTATTCATTTGGGACAGGAGCAAGGCAAATCAAACGCTGCACAGGTAGAAGGGGGCTGTGACTGCAAACACACACACTCCTGCAGATTAAACTATTTTCAATCAAAGGTTAAATCTTACCAACACTTTTCTAAACAGTGTATGGTTCTGCTCTGTTTGGAGTAAACTGTTCGAGACTCTGCTTCTGCTTCCAGTCTCCTTGCAGGACATCAACATGAGAAAGGCCTTTAAGAGCAGCACCATTCAGGACCAGCAGGTTGTGTCCAGAACCTCTGTGCCCAACCCGGTCGTGGAGATGTACCACCGCTGCGACAAGCCCCCACCACTCAACATCCTCACCTCTTACAGGTGAAGAATGCTTGCCTTTTATTGGAAATCTACCTGTCCAATCAAGATATTTTTGGTCCTTTTGAATTGTTTCACCTCTGCTCCTCCACTCTTCTCTGCAGGGATGACAAGAAGGATGCGCTGAAGTTCTACACTGACCCCTCCTACTTCTTCAACCTGTGGAAGGAGAAGATGCTGCAGGCCACCGAGGACAAACGCAAAGAGAAGAGGCGGCAGAAGGTAGGCGTCTGCTACTGTGCGCTGCTGAATTTGCACACAGACGGGTATTTGTGCATGCCAGCGAGGTCATGAATGTTTAGTTTGTGCGTCGAGTGTGGCTCTAGAAAATATAAAGTATGTCCGAAAAGTACAACAAATTCATCTTTGGCTTCTTTTGCAAATGTTTTTATTTTGTTATCAGCCTAGCTTTATCATGTTCTGCTATTGTTTCAGTTGATGCATTTTTATCTTACTCTATTCACCATTTAGCTTTGCTCTGTTGTGCCTTTGGTAGTTACTACAGCAGCAGCTGGGGGCTCTGATCAAATACAACTTCTAATACCATAACGTTAGGCCACAGGTCCGTACTACAATACGTACTTCAAGGATTTTTAAAAACAGCCTTTTTTTTTTTTTTTACTGTTTTTGCACATCTTGTGCATAAGACGTTTTTGTGAAAGAAAAAAAAAAAACAAAGATTACAACAAAAAGTCTTTCTAGAATCAAAATTCAATCTTTAGCCAAGCTAAATGTGTTTTTGTCTGTATTTTGAAATGACAATAACATGGACATTTTGACATCTAGTGACAGAACATACATGTTTTAAAACATGTTTTTCTCTTTTGTTTGTTTTTTTGAACACAGAAAGAATATATACATAGCACTATACGTGTGTGTGTATATATATGTATTGGATAGATAGATAGATAGACAGATAGATAGATGGATAGATGGATAGATGGATAGATGGATAGATAGATAGATAGATAGATAGATAGATAGATAGATAGATAGATAGATAGATAGATAGATAGATAGATAGAGGGGTTAGAAAGAGATTAATTGAGATTCTTATTTGGGCTGCAAGTAAAAGTTTTCTAAATGTCTTTATCTAGTTTTAGATGTCAAATAGAATAGAGGTTTGTGTTTAGGTGAGATTGGTTAGGAATAGTAAAAATATACCACATATGCAGGTCTTGAATTCATGTCTTCTAAATCTAAGCCATTTGCAAACGCTAAATGTTGTAGGTAGTATTACATTATAAGTCTGCATAAGACTGTACTGAATTATTATGACCTTCTGTCAATGATACTTTACATGATTCTGTGAAAAGTACTGATTGCACAGGAAAACTTCTTCAATCTAGTGTATAGTGCACTTAACCCACAAATGAAAGAACACTGTCTTTAGAAGCCAAATGATTTTGTACACTCTTTCTGAGGCTGTCAGCCCCAGAAAGAGATAGGAGGGGGGTGGGGTCTGTGTGCAAGCTGTGAGCTTCAGAACAAGAAAGGAGGGGCAGGGGTGGGATCTGTCTGCGAGCTGTAAGCTTCATTGAGGCGGATATCAGAGTGAGCGGCATGGATTGTTTATTTAAAATAAACAAGCACAACCTGAACCGAGCCTTAACCCGAGCCAATCTGTCCCAACCCCAACTAAGTCGAGACATTTCCCAAACTGGTGCTTCCGATGGCCAGTCCGCTCCCAGGCTCTGATTGGCTCAGTAACCATAGCATCAGTCTGTCTGCTCTCTTTCGCTGTGCTCTTTTAGAGTGTTTAGAGTTTAAAACATTAAGAACATTGCAAGAGTGTGGGAAGGGTTTTCAAAGCCTTAATATATATAAATACTAAAACAAATATAGCGTTCCTACTTCGTGCTTTTTCACCTATCACATTGGTGTCTGGAACATAACCCCCACGATAATCGAGGGACTACTGTATATATTCTAGACCTTTACTAGCAAAACATTTCTTGACACAGACCTTGCTGAATTTAAATTGAGGACCACTGCTCTAGGCTAAAGAAGTAAGAAATCAGATTGTATTACTCTGTTTAAAAACCAGCATGAGTACTATAAGTAAACTGTATATATAGAACATGAACAAGCATGTGTTAACTCCAGTTTTAGTTATCAGTAGTTAATATTACACCCATCCGCTATTAAACAGTGCATCATACATGGTTAAGCACTGTTGTTACGGTATTTAGAAACAGCAGATGAATAGTTTACTAAGTTGGACATCACTTTGTACCTTTGTGGGTCATTTAACGAGTCCCATGCAAACATTTTCGTCCAGAGTAATTAGCTGAAGCTTAGCCTGAAGAACAGACTTATCCAGAGCTGATATTCAGAGGTATTCTCTTTTGATTCAGTCAATTAAAAATACTTCAACGCTCTAAATCCCCGATCCGCTGCTGCTGTATGTGTTTGCTGCTTTGTGCTTGTTACTGTTGAATTTTAAAGCTGCTTTGTTTTTTTGTTTTTTTTTTCTTCCGTGTTGTTTGGAATCTTTGAGAAATAAATAAAAAAAAAAACTACAAAACATTTAATTTCACTTCAGAAATTAATACTAGGTTTGAACACTAGATGGTGCTAATCTTCCTTTGTTGACCTTTATTGACTCATAGTCTCCTACTTCCTTTCTCTTTAGGATCTGGTAGAACCGGTGCCGCGATGTTGTTGAGACAGTTTATATGGCAGTTTGCCACATACTGCGTACAGCTAAGTGCATCTAGCATAGTATTAATACACATTGTTTGTGATGTAGCATTTCTCAGGAAAACTCAGAGACCATCAAACTGCACCAGAAATAGCGTTATGAAGTTTGTGCACCCTTCATCTTATAAGCAAAGGTGCATTCAGTTTGTAGCTAGGTCTTGACAGGAGTTTGATTCAGGCAACATGAGGGAGGGCCCGAATTCATACGGCAATCTGTTGTTGGGCTGGAGATCAAGAGACAAGTTAAAGGCTCACTCCACTCAGGAGTCCCAGAGAGAGATGAGAGGGGAGAAGCCACAAGACTGTGCAAGAAATCTTGCTGCTACCTATCTTCCATCTTGATAGCCAAGTTTTATCATCTCAGCAGTCCAAGGGTGGAGGTACAAAGCTGACTCCAGAAGATCCTCTCTGAGGACCTCCCTAAACCATTCAATCGGTAGTGGTAGCTGTTTTGGGTCTTGACTATGAGCATTAACTTTTTAAGTGATTGTAGGGGAACATTTTAGCGTAAATCATCTCATACAACTACCAAAGGAAGCTTGCTGTACATGAGGAATCAACAGATCCATGTGATTCTCTGGCTTAAGCTGAATAAGGTCTATAGCCGCCTGGCCTTTTAAAGTTATACCACCCCTTCCTCTCTACTCTTCCTCTGCTCAGTCTAACGCACAAGCATGTTTTTCTCCCATGTTTCCATAGGGCTGTCCGGCCCACCCTGACAGGCCCCACTCCAGACAGGCCCCACCCAGGAGCCCCCTGTCCATCTCTGTAAGACGATCCAGACCCCTAACTTGCCCCTTCCTGCCCTTCACCTTCTCACCACACATCCCATGAACACTCATCACTCAGCCACTTATCAAAAAGGATGTCTGGGGAAATGCACACAGAGAAAACATTGAAACAATAAAACTGTATTTAATGTGCAAAGAAAAGACAAAGTTACATACACACATGTTCACTTCCTTGTGTTTGTGTCTGTGTGTAGTGTCACGTTAGCTTGCAAGCTTCTTCCCCATGTGTTTGGTTTGGTTGCTGTTTTGTGTTTCCACAAATTTCTGGCTTTGTTGTTTCATCATGCGCTAGTTTATGTCACTAAATAGTGGGTATACCAGTGTGTGGGGGTGTTTGGGGCTGTGTGATGTTAGCACATGGTGAAATAATTGGTAAAGGGGTCCAGTTCTTTTTTCCTCTGCTTCAGAAAAATCATTTATCAATGACTTAATGTCTCTCCCCTCCTGTTTGTGTACATCTGTCTCCCATAGGAGCAGCAGAGACAGGTTGAAGACCCAACCAGAGAAGTGAAAAAGGTCAGTTATCCACAGACTTCTAAAACATGTATGGTATCAGCATCTAACTCTCATACGAAGATCAATACCTCAGGGTTTATTAGTAATCTTAAAATCTATTGTAATGAAGGTGGTCCCTGAACATGTTGGCAAACAAATGACGCAAAATGCTGACACTGCATGAACATTTAAAGCAAAGGCAATGCAATTAAGTACATTTTCATAAAATTTATGAAATATTTTTAACACAAATTGTGCAAGCCCCAAAAGCAGACCAAAACGATGACCAACAACAGGTTGAGTATTACAACTCTAGGTAATGTTTACATAGCAGATGTGGAAATCAGTCCAGTTAGGCTTGTGTTTAATGTATTCATTGAAGATTTTATAGTTGGTGTTGTACAAAGTAGAATGATAACAAGCTGTAAAACTAAGATGAGAACATAACCATCCAAGGTAGTACGGAACCTGGGGAAGAGAACAATAATAATGTGTATGTGTTGTCATCATTGTATGTTCCATACAATGGCGAAATTGGCTTTCTGCATTTAACCCATCCACCCCCAGGTGGAGCAGTGGGCAGCTATTGAATGCACCCCGGGAGTAATTGGGGATAGGGTGTGCTGCTCAGAGACACCACAAGATGTGCAATGACTGGGGATCGAACCTGGGGTTTTTGGGTCTCGGGTCGGCTGCCCTGTCTCTACCCCTTCTCAATGAAGAAAGACTGTAGACTGAAGGAACCACAAAACTCAAAATTAAATTTATTTCACCTCTAAAGCTAAATCTTCTGGTTGAAATTTGCCAATAAATATACAGTATATTGATTCATATAAGTCTAAGTACTTAATGCCAGGCATGCTTAATGACATGTGGTTGACAACAGCAAACTTTTTGTGGTCAGTAAACATATTTGTCTTGTGTTAGTTTTATTAGTGACATACAACCATAAAAACATGCCTCCAGTCCATATGACAGAAATCATTCACAGATGAAAATGTTATATTGAAATATTGGCAAAAAAATCAAATAAAATGTATTTGTTTAAAAAAAAAGTATTTGCAAATATTGGTATACTGCCATCGTAAAGTGGTGTCTATGTGACCTAAAATTAAGGGGCAAAAGAGTCACTTGAAATTTAGGGTTGGAGGTACAACAAGGCAGTGTTGTGTTTTAGTGAGTCCAGTGGTGTTCCAGATCATTCTAACAACTGTGCAAGTAGTTCACAATCTAATGTCAGTACATTAAAGCTGTTCATGAAATAAAAGTGGAAAGCCTTTGTATTATGAAATTCTTTATCAAAAGGGTTCGTGAACGATCGGCACAAGATATTCAGACGAGGGAAAAATAAAACACAGAGACTGTTACTGCTAGGAATAATAAGTGTCATTTATTAACCTGCCACAGAAAAACAGCCAAGCAAAAGTCATGTACACTCGTACACTCTTAACACACAAAATGATATGAAAGAACTTCTCACCGTGACACTGGCCGGGAAGTCGTTTTCGACCCAGGTGAAGAAGAATCCCATCATCAACTGCATGGCACCGCACGCGCTGGTCTACACAAGACTTCCCAAAAATTCCCTTGCCTGTCACACCTCCTTTATACCTTTTCCCTGACCGGATCGCGTGAGAGCAGTGAAAAACAAGTTTGATGGTTGCCAGGAGGACAGATTTAATTAAAATCTGTTTTTCCATCATCAAAGCAGTCTGTGTAACAGAGCGATGGCTTCATAAAAACATGTCCTTCAAAACCTGGGTCACTGTAACCTTAAGATTGGGCCAGATCTTCTGGTTAGAGCATCCCCCAGAGAACTTTAATTACTCCAAAACACATCTGCAGCACAGGCCTGACTTTAAGCAGATAAGCTGCATCAAAAGTGAGTATAAGTATTAATTGACATAAAAGCATCAAAATAATCATTCCTATATCAGCCTTCCTCAGGGTCCCTTATGTTATGGAAGATTGATACAGTTGTGATAATTTTCTGAAAAGACAGAGTATGCTGCTGTTGATGCATTTTGTCCCCTGTTGTGAAAAAGGAAGTTGGAAATACCCTCCATCTGTCCACCTGTTTGTCAATCTTTTGAACCTGCTAACTTGAAAAATAAGTTAGGTACCAACTGCCATTTTGGTGTGTGGCTATATCTCGGTGTAAGAAAGTTTCCTATTAAATATTGAATTTCTTCATAAAAATCCAATATGGCCAGCCTCTGAATCATTACCTGTTTTGTTTTTACTAAAATGATATAAGATTTAACAGACTGGGGCAGCACAATGGTGCAGTTGGTAGAGTTGCCGTCTCTCCATGAGGTGGTTGTCCCGGTTCATATCCCGGCTCGGGACCATTCTGGGTGGAGTTTGCATGTTCTCCCCATGCATGTGTGGTTTTCTCCAGGTACTCCAGTTTCCTCCCACAGACCAAAAACATGCATGTTAGACTGATTGGTAACTCTAAATTGTCCCTAGGTGTGAGTGAGAGAGTGAATGGTTGTGTGTCTCGTTTGTCTCTGTGATGGACTGGAGACCTGTCCAGGGTGTCCCCCACCTCTCGCACAGTGATAGCTGGACATGGGCACCAGTGACCCCTGTGACCCGAAAAATAAGAAGTGGGTTAAGATGATGAATGGATGTAACAGACTAGATTTGTAGAGAAAACTTTCATTTGTATCAACTGTATATTTTTTCCTGGTTTACTTCAAAGGTGCGTAAGGCTCGGAATCGACGTCAAGAATGGAACGTTCTGGCCTACGATAAAGAGTTTAGACCAGATGCCAGGCTCACCCCCTCCCCTTACCATGGCATGTCCTCTGAAGGTTCCCTATCCCCAGATAGCAGGTACACACACACACACATACACACACAACTAATTATTTACAGCAGAGGTGTCCAATGCATTGATCGCAGAGGTCATTTGAGTAGATCACATGGCATTAAAAACATAAACTATGAAATTTGTTACTTGATTTTTCTATCGGGCAGCCAGTCTGAAGCCCCGTTTACACGACGTGAAACAGCAGCCTTTCTGTGACTGTTCGGCCGTTCATTTACACGGCACCAGCCCCCACTCTCTCTGAATCCAGAGGTTTTCGAACCCAGGTCTCAGAGTGGAGATTTTCGGGGGGAACCCCCCACAGAGGTGTGACATGCTCGAAAATTTGAAGTGGCACATGTGCACTACAGGCGGCTGCAGTCCAGTTTTTCTGCACTAACAACAGTTATAATAAATGGCAGAGAGCAGAGTGTTTTTGTGATACTCACCCTTTTTCAGCATGTAGGAACAAAACCAACAACATCCTGGGTCCAAAGAGATGTTATTGTATACAACAGTTTAGATAAATGTGATCATGCAAATGCTGCATGCACAATGAGGGTTGCCAGATAAATGCAAAATGTTTATTTATCCCCTCCTTTTCTGTGCACATGTTCAGCAAATGCAACACATGCCTTCCATCCATCCATCCATCCATCCATTTTCTTCTGCTTATCCGGGGTCGGGTCGCGGGGGTAGCAGCCTAAGTAGGGAGGCCCAGACTTCCCTCTCCCCAGCCACTTGGGCCAGCTCTTCCGGGGGAATCCCGAGGCGTTCCCAGGCCAGCCGAGAAACGTAGTCCCTCCAGCGTGTCCTGGGTCTTCCCCTGGGCCTCCTTCCGGCAACACATGCCTTATCATAGAATATTTTACTCAACACATATGACAGTTTAGATTAAAAAATATATATATAATTTTAAAACAACAATGCTATAGTTCATAATTTCTTATCTGGCAACCCGACTGAAATGGAAACTACAGCGTTTTCGTGTAAACACGCTCATTTTTTGTTTATTACTCCGAATAAACATTGAAAAACACTAATGTTTCCAGAGGTTGTTCTTGTGTAAACGGGGTCTTATAGTAGGTAGATCACTTTGACTTGGTCATTTTAAAAGTAGCTTGCATGCTGAAAAACTCTGGGCACCCCTGCTTTACATGTTAGGTGTTCTTCAACCTGATTCTTTATTGCCTATCACTGTGTACAGGTTTAGTTGCACTTAAATGCTGTGAAGTATTTGAATTTCACAATATAATATTTAAAGTTCTGTGCTGCCCTCTTCTGGAAAATTGAACTCAGAGCTCATAAAAGAATGTGGACTATAGCAGTTTTCCCTGAAAGCTTATGTGTGAGAAAACATCAAACTGTTGAGGAAATGTTAAAAGTGAAGCAGAATGGTACAAAGAACAGAAAGTGAAACTGCACGGCTGTTATCTGAGATGTAATCAACATAGATGGTGTCAGCCTGACTTATTTTAATGATTAAATCAGTACATGCATATTTTTTAATGCTTTTAGCTTTATTGGTCTTTCCTTAAAGAATTCAGTGTTACTTTGAGCTAAACTTACACCTTTGCCCCACTCTCTCAATATCCATCCAAAAGGTCAATGGCATCTGACTCCTACCCAGCAAGTCCCAACCACCCCTCTGCCCAGGCCTCCAGCACTGTCCACCCTGCTGACCACCATGCCAGGGACCATCTCAATGCAGCCCAGACTCAGTCACTAGATCGAGGCCTTAGGCCAGCTAATCAGCCCCCAGGAGCTGCTGGAGCTGCAGCAGGTCGACATGCAGCCTCTCTAGGCAGGACCCCTTCAGGACATGGGGTCCAGGCTGGAGGAGATCCAACAGTTAACGGACCGAGGCAGCAGTCCATTAAGGACTACCGTGCCGGACACAGGTAGGTTTCCTAATGTGGCTCAATACTAGTTAGTACAACTAAACTAAATGGCTTCTTGATGGATTATGTAAAGTTTTTGGAGTCAAATGAAATGTTTTATGTGTGCGTGTAGTTAATCATTTTTTACCATACCATACCATACCAATTTATTTATATAGCACTTAAAACAGCAACAAGGCCAACCAAAGTGCTGTACAAAAGAACCAAACATGCACAGCAGACAGGAAAACATAAAATAGAAATACAGGTACAAATAGCAGCAGAAGCTAACTAAAATGGCCAACAGAGTAGAGAACAGACCGGACCAAAACAAATCACACCGTGTTAAAGGCAAGCGAATAGAAGTGGGTCTTCAAGCGAGACTTAAAGACTGAGAGTGTGGGAGCCTGCCGGACACTCAGTGGCAACTCATTCCACAGTCGTGGACCTGCAACAGAGAAAGCCCTGTCACCTCTGAGCTTACGACGGGTTTCTGGGACTGAGAGAAGCATCTGGTCTGCTGACCTCAGAGAGCGCGGTGGGACATATGGCTGCAGAAGATCAGTGAGATAGGATGGGGCGGAACTGTTCAGTGATTTAAAAACATACATGAGAATTTTGAAATGGATCCGAAGGTGAATGGGTAGCCAGTGCAGGGAGGCCAAAACTGGCGTGATGTGCTCTCTATAGCCTGTACCAGTTAAAAATCGGGCTGCAGCATTTTGGACCAGTTGTAGACGAGCAATGGAGGACTGACTGATTCCAAACAGAAGTGAATTGCAGTAATCAAGCCTAGATGTTATGAAGGCGTGGATCACTGTCTCGAGGTTTTTAGGGTGCATTCACACCAGCTCTGTTTATTCCGCTTTAATCAAACTCTAGTCCGTTTGCCTAGAAAGTCCGGTTTGTTTGGGGAGGTGTGAATGCGCAATCGAACTCTGATGCGAACCAAAAAAGCAAACCCTGACCCGCCTAAATACCTAGGTCTCAGTTCGGTTGAAGTGAACTGCAGCGTCGTTTGAATGCAGTGTGAATGCAAGCGGAATCGAGACCACTCCAAAAGCAGGAGATGGACTACAGTGCAGGGCAAACAAACTCGCATTTCTCATACCTCATACGAAGCTGTCAGCCGCCTTGTGTGAAAAACAACATTTCCATTCTCCATGGTCTTCTGCCTCATCTTCCACTCATACTGAGTCCATTGTTGAAAAATGACAAAACAGAAATCCTAAAATCGCTAAAATTTGATGCCACTCCATTTTTGTTTTTATTTCCAGAAGGAGAAGAAGAAGTTCTTCTTCAGAGGTTTTTGTGTCGTTTCCTTCAGTAGTTCTTGGTGCAGCG